>NW_024044681.1:8113867-8203867 GCF_014851395.1 Micropterus salmoides
GTTTGGTTTTTAAAGAAGTTATATGAACCCTGCAGTGGTCGCCCGTTTTAGCTGCTTCTAAGCTGCTTAGATCATTAATACAAATATTAATGTTTAAACGTCTGATCAATATGTCAGTATGGACATGCTGCACACAGTTGGATCGGTTAGTCTCCACAAATCAATCGTTCAGTTCATTTAACGGAAACAACGAGCCTCTAACCCTAACCGGCATGGTACAAGAGATGAAGAAAAAAAAGACATGCCTACTCCCGTCACCTTTTGAAACACTCGTTAAGTCCGAATGTATCCGTTCCTCGATTTATTAAATTGTGAAGTCCATCGCTCTCTGTCTGCTAACATCTGCCACACTTCTCCCATCCTGCACCATGTTGTAAATAAAAGTACATAAACCGTCTGTCGGAGCCAAATCAAACGAATAAACTGTTTCATAGTAGCCTATCTCAGTTTTGTGCGAGAGGAATTAAAGGCATGATATCCCAAATATAGGCCGGGTCAATTCAGAGATTTTAGCAAATAAAAGCCTGGACTCTTAATCAAAGTTTTACGGTAAAATTAGTTTTTGACCCCTGGGCTTCTACAACAGGTGGTCTCAAGATCAGGTAAAAATGCAAGTCTCAGTCAATTCAATTTCCATTTCCTATATGGTAATTTAATGCCACATATTTACAAATAAATCTGCAAGCAATGTAATTGTTCACAAAGAGAATTTAACCATAAAGTATATCAAAGATCATAAAATCCAGGAATAAGGTTATCTATTTAGCTGTACTATTTCAATTTGTTTCTTCAAAATGTTGAATTTTATATTGCGATGTTTCAATCATATATATTTATATACACCAGTGTTTTTTTTACTTTTGTCCTCCATAAATAAATTTGTTTTCAATGTCTGATTTCCCTTTAATTAATACACCTGTGCAAAAATGTCCAGTGTGCTTTATTTGTATGTGATGGAAGAAAATGTATAACTTATCAAGAAATACGTAGACAGAATAAACCTGGGATGTAAAGTATGTTTCTCTTTAATCACAGCAGCTGCTTGTTTCTACATTTTGATCTGTGGCTTCTTTTTTGGCAGAGGATTTCAATGCCAGTGCACAGCCAACACAAGGATTTCATTTTGATTCTGTGCCCCAATTAGTGGCGATGGGACGCTTCTCTTCACTGAAGATCCAGCTTGTGATTTAGGCGGATAAGACAGGTGTATTTTTACATAAACGTCCAGCCAGCACCGCTTTCAGCCAGACAGTCCAATAAACAAAGGGCTGTGAGGCTGACAGCCATGTGACAGTTTGTTCATCACTGCCATCAGAGAGTGAGCAACCCCACGCTGTGTCTGTAATCGTCTGACAGGATCCCTCCACAGTGGCAATCAGATACAGAGCCATTTCAGACTCACTGTTCTCCCCCAGACCCCCCACATCTCTTCCTCCCTGTCTGTGAGAACTCCATGTTGAAGTCAATACCAGAGTCTTAAGCTGCAGTTTCTCTAATGACCACTAGATGGTGGCTACAAGGCAAATCTGTCTCTATTGAAGTGAGTGAGGAGAACAGCTGCTGTGTCCACATTTTCATGGAGACATTTGGACCCAACAGAGCAGCGCACACACATATAGCACTGTATGTGTCTTCACTGTCGTCTATGCAAGACGTCAAGGCACACATCTGTAATGACATACACACCCTCTCCTATTTCACATGTGTCGATGACCCAGAAAAGCTGACATTTTATTACATCCCCTCAGTGCATCCTGGCTTCCTAACCGTGGCCACTTTTTCTATCTATACAGCGCATCCAGCGTCAAATAACAGCACAGTCAGTGTGATTCACTGCTTAGTGCTGTCCCTCAGGGTAGAGCAAGAGTTCATTAGCAAATTAGCTACACTAACTGATTTTGAAGTGATTTTAAAACAAGACTAAGAGTCTGCAGCCATGTTAGCAGCTCTGTGAGGCTGAACTACACCACAGCAGGGCTTTGAGCTAAATGCTAACGTTGGCATGCTAACATCTTCACAATGACCAAGAATCTTGGTTTAGCGTGTGAGCATGCTGGCATTCACTAATTAACACTAACTGCAAAGTACAGCTGAGGCAGATGTCAGTTCTGTGCGTACTATATTTGGAGCTGATGGTGAAAAGTCAGGGATCACCAAACTCGGTTAACTTCTGTCTCTGGAGTTCATGATTTAATTTTAATCTCCCTCAGCCGTGGCTCTGCATATGTAAGCTCCTCCCACTCCCTCACCTCCATGCCCAAACTCCATTAACTGTCAAAATAAACATGTTCTTATCCAAAACTGTCAGTCTGATTTCCCTTTAATATTCCTTAATACATCTGTGCAAAAAAAAAAAGCATCTTGGACCTTAAATCTCTGACCCTTGTTGTCTTTTCTCCCTTCTCAGTTATCTGTGTTTATTTATGATTGAGATCACAGGAAAGTTGTTTGCACATGTTACACAGATCTGATGTTTGGGATTTTTCACATTCCCCTTCTTCCCAAAATTGATTAGTGGTTCAGACATTGACTCAAAGGCTTGTAATCTACGTGACACTTATTTTTGGCTGCCTAAATTTGGATTTTTTTTTTTTTAAGCACTGACAAGACTAATCCTTACATAATTTTCCTGCTTGTGAAGCATACATTTTGCAGCTTAGCTGAGCCAGCATGAACATGAGAGACAACACTGGAAAGAAGCAGGGAGCCGACTTGATTGGAATTCGAGGAGACGCCACCAATCCAGTCACAAACTGGCAGGAGATACCGGAACTGAAATGCGTTTGAGCACAAGTCGGGAGGGGGGGGGAGTGAAAGTACAGAAATGGATGTGACATCTTCTGTTATTGTTGCTCTGCCCACCTGTGTCACTGTCAGTTCATATTGGAAACCGGCTGCATCCTGATATAGATGTGAAGAGTTATCCACAGAAATTAGATGTGAGCAGTTGGGTTGAATTGAGCTTGATGGCCTGCAGTAAGAACGAAGCAGAATGTCTCCTTATTTTTAGAATATTTATACTGTCTGATCAAGTATTTCATACTTTATCCACCTAACATGCTCCTGTGTCTCTATTTCTCTGTCTCATCCCCTCCTGTTCTGTCCTCAACCACCCCAAAATGAATCTCTTCAAACTGGTGATCATGTGATGCAGTCACATGACATAGCATACTTCAGTCTGCTGGTAATGGTGTACTTAATTATTGATTTGGTAGGCAGTATGCAGTATACCTACTGATTGAGTATGTATTAGGCCGTATGTTTATATGTGATTTTATCATGTCGCTTCAAAGAAACTTTTTTTATTTTTAAGAAAAACAGTCGAACATAACAAAATACAAATGAGGGATAAAGGTTAAATAAAAAGGTGTATGTTTGTAGTATAATTAGTAGAGTCTGCTATGAACTTTACTGACACAATCAGCTAAGTTCAGAATCCGTGTATTGTTCGTTCTTTGACTATTTCGTTTTTAGGAATTTGACTTGCAATTGGATTGTATATTGCTCACGATTTGCTTACTTATACAATAACACAATAATACAGGCTACAAGATGGATAACACAAATATACACACTATAAACAAAAACAATATAGACATATTGACAAATAGTGCAGTGAGCAGAGTGCAAAGGATGCAGGAATAAAATTATTATCATTATGTACATGTAATGTGATATCATGGAAAGGCCTATAAATAGCATGCCACTTCTAAGGACTTTTCGGCGTGCCATGTCAACGCATTATTAGGTTTCGCGTGTCATTTCACGCCGCTTAGAATGCATTGACTTCTATTGTGCAGAAACACTGTCATTTCAAGCTGTTCAAGCAACAAAAAGGAGGCTAACCCTAATTGCAAAATCAGGGTGTACCTCTACATCCTTAAAAAATATGGACCGCCACTTGGTTCATTCATTATGCCAAAAGCCCGTTCAACCACAGAACAGGCCTTTGCATGGTGCCTGTTAAACCTTGTGACCAACTCTACTCCTCACTGGCTCCCTGTATGGTGTGATGAGCATAATGGGCGGTGACATCCACGGGTATCCACCATCCCCCAGAGTTCTATAGCCTTCAGGTGGGTGCAGTGAACGCACATACAAAGGGCTGTTTTTCTCTCGAGTCGTGGACTGAGCCTGGGTAGCCAACAAATATGTCCAGGAACTGACACTGCTTGCATCTGGACAGAATGAAACAATATCCGGTTATAATAGCACTGAGCATCTGCACTTGGGGGCTTGACTCTGATGTGAGAGCCATCGATGCTGCCCACAACCCTGGCGAATGCTGCAGATCCAGCCAGACGTGCAAAGCCAGCACCGGTTGTATCAAGCTCATGAGGTGGTGGAAAACAGATGAGCTTGTTTTTGAGCTTGATTACTTTGGTTGCAACCCTGTGGACGATATCATTAACTGTGGAACGTGGGATGCCAAACGCTCTTGAGACGACACGGTAAGATGTTGCGCTTGCCAGCCACAACAGGAACACAAGAACCTTTAGATCATGACCCCAGCCATGGTCAAATGGAGGGTGGAGGATGTCAACCTGATGGGCTACTGTGGTTCTGGAGAGGCGGAAGTCTGGTCGCAGGTCACTTTGGCCATTGAAGTACAAGGCCAAGACAGGAACTCCATTGTTCAGTGCACAGTAATGAGATGGTTGTTCACGCTGTAAATAAACAGAGCACAGTGAAATGAAATGTGTATCATCATGAGTACCATCACTTATATGTAATAGTTCACTATATGTGATGTGAAAACAAAGCGAAATGTGTAAGTTACCCCAGGAGGGGGCGCGATCTGACTATGAGGGTTTACTGTTCACAGAATTCATAAATTGTGTGTATATATATAAGTATAAATATAAACACATAGCATCATCTTCATCTTTTAACTTACAATTTGACGACGTCTTGCTCTATTTGGTTTTGAACGAAACGAAATAATCAAAGAACGAGCCATTCACAGATTGTTCAGCATGGCGTCTTTCCTTTCTTACGTGGGCTAAACTCAAATATCCAAATGTTTTGCATCAGCCTTTCTCTGCTGTTCCCACAAAAAAGGACAGTTAATTCAGTAAACTAGTTTCTTTATTTGTTTTAGAAGGCTTTTCCCTTCATATCTGTCTTCTGATTGTATTTTTTTTTTTATTTGCCACACATTCTGCAGCTCAGCCTTAACATGAGCACTGAAATTAAAACTTAACACGATCCTGGCTCTGTCCTAAATGTGGTAACGCCAGGACATCAATGTGGATGGATTGTAAGGACTGTCAAAGGGTGTTGCTGCACCTTTTCACCTCCAACCCACATCTAATTTTCTTTTTATTATTATCTCTCTCCTCATCACCTCTGCTCATTCCTCAATCCTTTCTCCTGTTTTTTTGCTGGGTTATTTTGCCTGGGTTTTTTTCACACATGTACTCACACTGGCAAGGCACTGACTTAATCAACAGGACTCTACAACACCAGAACCTGTGGAGCATGGGATCTAACTGCCAAACATGTGATTAGTGGATAACCCGCTCTACCACTTGAGCCACAGCTGCCCCACTACATGCTTAACCCCAACCATTAACTTTACCTTAACTTAAACCTATAAAAGGAAGACCCTAAAGTTAATTGTTTACATTGTAGTGACCAGCTTTTTGTCCCCAAATGGAGGAATAACTTTTGTCCCTGTAGGGCAATTGGTTCTGCAGTAAGACATAGGCACAGGACAGACACAGATACAAGACCAATATACATAAAATACTAAAATGTTCCAGACTCTGGTTGTGCAACAGAGAGTTGAGAAGATAGATGGGCCTAAGTGCTACAGAATAAGGTGCTCCGTTTCTGAAAATAAATAAATAAATAAATAAATAGGCCTCCGATTCGACAGCCATTTGTAAGGAAGAAACCTCCGACAATGTTCATCCAACACAATATAGCAACAATAGACTGCAACACAGGGGAACATTTCCACAACAATCACCATCACATCAACATCATCAACGTCGGTACTATTCATGTTATAACAACCCCACCACTATTTAATTGTTAAATTTATCTACTTTTCCGGACTGACTTTAGAAAGGAGATGGCAGTCGGAATGAAAGAGTACCTGTATCTATTGCTCTTTACCGGGTATATCTGAACCAAGAACCAGAAGCTAGGAACTGAAACTCCAAATGAAGGGGTGTGTGTGTGTGTGTGTGTGTGTGTGTGTGTGTGTGTGTATTTTAGTCTAAATGTTTTCTTGCTTTAATCGTGTATTTGTTATGTATTACTGTGTAACTTGTTTTCGAAAAGTGCTAAAATAAAAAAATGTATTATTAATAATATTAAATACAATCCAGAAAGTCCACTTTGAATAATAGATCTGTGAGTTTGAGGGTTTCAGACCCCAAAACACACAAAATACTTTATAACTGATCACGGTGGCATTGAATGTATCTTTTGTTGCAACAATCGCAAAGTAAACGGTACAACATGCCGTTCACATCACAAAGAATTCTACCAGGAATTTGCACCTTCATGTATTTGATTGGCCAACAAAGTTCCTCAACTCTGAGACCAATAATATATTGAAAATTGTATGATCTTTTTTATACATCACATTATATATCACATTAACTATAACAAACTCAGGGGGAGCCCTTCATGCACCGCTCACTTTGGGCTGGAAACAGCGGGGAAACATGGTTTGTGCAGATATATATAAAGTAATAGTTGGTTAGTAGACATAAATCTGCACATTTATTGTTCTCAAGAAAGTTCATAGTTTTCTGCACCAAATGCCATGGCAAACCATCCAATAGTTGTTGAGAAATTTCAGTCTAAATCAAAGTACTTGACCACCAAGGGGGTTTATTTTAACTGTTAAAGAGATTAATTACACTATTTAAAATTAATTGTTTCAAATATTACATGCTTTTTGGAGCTCCCTCCATACAATATTATGTATCACATGGCAACTTCACACACCTATAATTGTTGTAATCCTGAGAGTTTGGGGGACCTAAAAGTGGATAAATGGACCAGAGAGGTTTTGAGAACGTCCAGGTTAAGCAAAAATTTTAGTTGCTGAGGATTCGTATAAAAGCTCATTGATTAGGCAACTGAACCTGGATTGTTGGAGTTGAAGCTGCTCTAACAGTAAATCTCCATCCTCTTACTTTCCAGGCACTATTTAAATGTCAAACTACTTCCTGTTTCTAGTCGTGTCTCCTCGTAATCCTTTCATGCCAGGGAAAAGGATTACTCACTTCTCAAGTCATTAGCATATGTAGACGTCATGCTCGTTTCACCAGACTCAGCTTGGTGTTCACATCAAGACTCGGACACAATAATGCTCTCACACAGCCACCTAAAACTTTATCTCCACTCTGCAACTTTAAACAGCCAGGACAATGATGGATGTAATTTCTCTACATATCTGCAGTTCTAGCACGGGAAGAATCGATGCAAAATCACTGGAGACTCATCCTGCTCTGTGTATCCCTGCTACAGCACAGACACAATGACCTCAGCATGAGAATCACAGTGGGCCCCATTCATCAATGAGAACCAGCTGGGGGAAAAAATCTATTCTGTATCAGTTATCAGAATGTTTAACAATTCTAAAAATAAATGTTCTGACATTTATTTAATCAACTCAAGGAGATAAAACTCACTTTGTTGTTCACCGACACTACCGTGTCAGAGATCATTTGAGAGAACTTTGAAGAAACTTCAGACACTACAAATGTTAAGTTCATTCAGTTTACACAACACTGAACAAAATTATAAACGCAACGCTTTTGTTTTTGCCCCCATTCATCATGAGCTGAACTCAAAGATCTAAGACTTTCTCTATGTACACAAAAGGTGCTGATAAGACTGCATGGGTATTGCACAGGTGTGCCTTAGGCTGGCCACAATAAAAAGGCCTTAGGCTGGCCACAATAAAAAGGCCTTAGGCTGGCCACAATAAAAAGGCCTTAGGCTGGCCACAATAAAAAGGCCTTAGGCTGGCCACAATAAAAAGGCCTTAGGCTGGCCACAATAAAAGGCCACTCGAAAAGGTGCAGTTCCATCACACAGCACAATGCCACAGATGTCGAAAGTTTTGAGGGAACGTGCAATTGGCATGCTGACTGCAGGAATGTCCAGAGCTGTTGCACATGAATTGAATGTTCATTTCTCTACCATAAGCCGTCTCCAAAGGCGTTTCGGAGAATTTGGTACAAACTCCTATACAGGAGTACACTCCTGTATAGGAGTACATCCCACCGGCCTCAGAACTAACCAGCATCTTCACCTCCAAGATCTTCTGAGACCAGCCACCCGGACAGCTGCTGCAACAATTGGTTTGCATAACCAAAGAATTTCTGCACAAACTGTCAGGAACTGTCTCAGGGAAGCTCATCTGCATGCTCGTTGTCCTCATCGGGGTCTCGACCTGACTGCAGTTTGTTGAAGTTACCAACTGTGCCTTTTGTGTACATAGAGAAAGTCTTAGATCTTTGAGTTCAGCTCATGATGAATGGGGGCAAAAACAACAGTGTTGCGTTTATAATTTTGTTCAGTGTATATACACAAGGCTTGATTACCAACCAGGAAAAACAGAAACTGTCCTCAAGCTCCAGATCCCAGGGGCCCGCCAAAGCCTCATCTTGACTGTTTATAGAAATATGATTGGTTATTGAACTTTGTGCCTTAGTGATGCATATTCCCAGACAACATACCGTATGGCCTTTAAACCTGCCTTGTTTTGTTTTTCTTGGCCGCTTGGGAACTGAGCAACAATCCGTAAACACAACACAGACATATTGTCACCTTACAATGTTGTACTAGTGAACAACATTCCCTATTTCCACTTCCAGCAGATACAGCAGCATTAGCATTCATTTGGAGTTGCATTTCTGACTACCTGGCAAGTGCAAGTCCAAAATTTGTTCTCCCTTCAGCTCTGTGTTGCTTCATGCCAACTCCTGTGGGAAATATGTGGCTCTTTAGCTGCTGCTATGCTCCACTGTTTTCACCAGCTAATTGCTAACCGTGTCTGTCTGCTGTTTGGTGCTGGGCAGTAGTGAACAATGGGTTTATCAGAGTTTTTTTGGCTGAAAACAGACGCCTGCTTCCGTAGGAAAAAGGGGTTGATAAGAGCCGTGAGAGTGAATCAAAACAATTACATTGTGGGCTGTAAAACAACAATGAAAAGCTGTAGAGTTAAGAGGAACTGTAGAGTTAAGAGGAACTGTAGAGTTGGGTGACTATTATCTGAAATGTGTTGCTCCTAAGTGATGAATTTGACACATTTAAAATAAAATATACAAAAATACTGATTAGTTCAGCTTTAACTAAAGCCCGTTGAGGATTACGCAGAGAGATAAATTGTGGCCTAGTATTATGAAGCTATTAAAACTCTTCTGCATATGAGAAATATTAACATTAACATGAAAGAGCACTTCATGAAATGTCACCAAAACATGTGTGTTATGGGGATGTGAACGCAGATGTCAGCAGTCTAAGCAGAGCACAATGAATGGATCCAACAGTGTGGACTAGCGCTCGTATGCAGCATCATCGTCCTCCATTTGTTTTTAATTGGTGTCTGAGTTGCAGAGAAGTAGAACACAACTTCCTTGGCTGAAGTTAAAAGGGGAAAAAAGTGACGGCGATGTTGTGCTTCTGTTTTCTCTCCACAGCTGCTTTCACAATCGATGATGATGGTGCCGCTTGGGCTCGAGCTCGGTGTCGTTTTGAATTTCATGGACTGACCTCTCTGTCTGTCTGCCTGCCTGTGGAGCTTGTTAGTTTGTTTTTGAAGCGAGGTTTGGTCAGTGATGTGTTATCTCTCAGACTGGGGTTGTATTATCCTTCACTGACCCAAGACCAAGATAACAAGGCTGTGGAGCAGAGGGCTGATAGCTGAGTGAGTGAGGAGAAGAAGAAGAAGAAGGAGGGAGAGGAATGAGAAAATTTTTTAAATATTTCATACTTTCTTTTTATTATCTTTTGTGTGGTTTCTTTTATTTAATCTCACACTGAGCTTGTCTGCCTTTTCTTCATGTTTGCTGCAGTCCATAAAAACAGCAGTTATGATGATAGTTGCCTGCTGAACTGTTGAAATGTTAATTTTCCTATGAGCATATTGTGATTCCATTAACCCAATATTTTCTTGCTGTATAACTGTGTAGCTCTGCAGGTTCATTTAATACATTACAGGCTGAGGTATAAGGACAGCTCATTGTCCCTCTGCCAATAGATCTACTCTTAGATTGTTTTAAATAAAACAATTTTTTCTGAATCTGGTAAACTGCGCCCTGCCCTCTGGAAATGTGTGCAACCAAAGCTGTGACAACTGTCATTAAAACGTCTTTCTGTTTTGCTGCATAATTGGAGGGCGCTGTGGGCTCAGAGAGGGTAGGTGGGTAGTGGGGTGTAGTGAATCATGGGAGACAATTGGATTGCTTTTTTCTTTTTATAATGGTGCTGAGCCCAATAAAGAAACTTAATGGATATCTTCAGTGGAACACTGTGCTAATGTAATAGCCTGATCTCTGTCCCAGTTACAGCTCATGAGTCTGAGGGAACGCTGATTATTTGCTAATTAACTGGAAATAAATATGAATGGGAAAACTGTTATGCAGATAACATAGGTTTAGTTTGCACACAATGAGAAATGTAAATCCATGGTTTCAACAATAATACAATAAATAAAAACCTAAAAAAATACAAATTAGCATTTTACTGCTAAACTGTTCTCAATTTACTGTGATTGTGTAATTATGTGAAAGCTCCCATTACATCTAGGCTACAAGTGTTCTCACAGTGAACTAAACCAAAATATTCTCCCTCTTTCAGAGCCACTGTTACAAGTTGCGCATTATGTGACGTCCCAGGAGACCGAGAGAAATGGGCCGACTTGCAAAAGCAATATCACTCCAGCCACGAATAAATCACTGAAACCTGAAAGCTATCAGAGTTAGCGGGTTGCCAGGGGAAATGATTATGGGATTAACGTTTGAGGAAAGTGTGTTTTTGCACCATCAGTCACAGAAGCGATTAAAGTAATACAAAACCTACAACAAGAAGTGACAAGGGGAGGAAATTAGAAAGCTCTGGGCAGCAGACGTCCACGCCGAAGTTATTTAGAAGAGACGATCACGGCTGGAATGAGCAGCCTCTCTTTCCACCTGGTGCTCTGTCATATCTGCTGTGAAGGGTCGCTGCCTCACACAGATTATAAAAGCTCCAGCAAATGTTCTGTTGGAAAAGTTAAGATGAGAAAACCTACAGGGATTTCATCAGATTAATGAGATTTGTGAAGTTTGGTGACATCTGTGAAGTTATCCA
Organism: Micropterus salmoides; assembly: GCF_014851395.1. Taxonomy (NCBI): domain Eukaryota; kingdom Metazoa; phylum Chordata; class Actinopteri; order Centrarchiformes; family Centrarchidae; genus Micropterus; species Micropterus salmoides. The sequence continues at coordinate 8,125,190 of NW_024044681.1, forward strand.
ATTTTACTTCGATTGTTTACACTATAGTGACTTTACTAAGTTCTCTGTACACATTTGAAGTGACGTATAGCTGTTCCGAGGGGCCACAACGGGCAACCATGAGATGTACACGAGCTCCATCCAGTGTTCTGGAAGTGTCAGCCTATTTACGTAAAAAACAGAGCAGAAGTCCATAAAGACAGACACACATCCCACCTACAAAGCCATTGTGTTTGTGTGAGTCTACAGCAACCCTATTGGCTCTGTGTAGCTGTACTTAGGCGCTGTTAAATGCTAATGTCAGTAAGCTAATGGCATTGCTAACATGCTGATGTTCAGCAGATCTAATGGTTGCCACCTTTGCCATCTCAGTTAGAAGTGTGTTAGCTTTTGATTTGGCTTCTTTCTTTCGTTCTATTTTCACAGTTTTATCTTCATTTTTCAGTTGACCTGTCTTGCGCGGTCATGGATGCAGTAAATAAAATGACTCATTTTAAAAAATACTCCAAAATGTACAGTTAAATTTAGAGTAAATGCAATTCGTTACTTCCACCCTTGGTAACAAGTCAAACTACTGAAGGTCTACAAAAATAAGTATGAAGTTGCTTTGTTGGGTGTTTTACGTTGATTTTGCAAACTGCTGGTAGGCAATTCAGAGCAGGGAACACATCATTTACCCAAAGATTATGAGCTACAGAATAATTCCTAAAAATCACTCAGCTATGTCTGCATTACATATCCATTTTATTCCACCACTGATCATGTTTGCAGGAAAGTTGATTCTGTTTCAGAATCATTTTAAAACTGAGGCTCCAACGTGTATGATCCTCATAGTGAAATAAAAAGAAATGAGAATTTTAAAAAGCCTGAAAATACATGTAAATTGATGCTTAAATACACATCGTGAACAATTTTTAGTTTTCAGAAAGTCTGTGATTGGTCAGTCTGCAATTTCAGCTCTAAAATATTTAGTTGCTGTCAACAAGCAAAATGGGCCGCAATAAAGCATGAACGTGACAAGATATAAAGGCAAAAGGAGAAATGTTCAGATTTAATATTCTGGCTGCTGTTAATTGCTGGCTTGCTTATGTGTAAACACATGAAGCGACAGGTTTACTCCCACCCGCACAGTCTATTGATTTCTCTTTCTTCTTCAATCTTGGCCAAGGTTAAAAAATCTAGAGGGCTGTCGGGCAGCATTTAGTGAGCGGTGACAAGTGCTTAGAAAAGACATGACTGTAACCACAACAGTAATTTCTTTGCTTATTTGAAAGATGAGAAACAGGACACATGTACCTGCTCATTTGGGTTTGAAATAGGAATAGGAGGAACTTTTCTTTTAGATGTCACTCTTCCAACATGGAGGCATGTATTCATAGTTGTATTTAATGTACAGAGACAAACAGGTTTTCATCCAAATATAGAAACCCTTTTTATTTTACAACTTCAGCAAAAATATCATACAATTCCAGTTTAATTGTACAGTTTGTTAAATATCTAAATACACTTTTACAGTTGCAATGTCAGTAGAAAAAAATATTGGATATTTTTTAATGAGATACAAAATGTACACTTCCCTACACATCAAAATTCACACACATGTACACGACATTGTGTGACTGGCCGATGACATTAAAAACCTTTGCTCTTATAAAATGATTTTTCTTTACATTGCTCAACGAATTTCAGTCTGACCACTTTTCATCACCACTTTTAAAAAAGTATTTTTGTATCACAACAAAAAAGGGCAGCACATACAATGGCCTAACCCCATAAACTGTGGAAGAGTGTTTGTATAGTGATGATTGATGGACTATTTAATGGCATAAAAATACAGTTCTAGGATAATTTCATGTAGTGGATACACAGTAAAAAGGGTTTTTACTTTTCCGCAGTTGATAAAAGCTGGAATAAAGTGCACTGTCACCGTTAAGACTCTTAACTCAACCCATGTTACACTTTGGTCCTGTAAATTAATAAACAGTTTGACATCATCTAGTTTTCTTTAGATCCCCTGGATCTGTCCCACAGAACGATTAATTATCATCATCTGCTCTTGTCAATTCAAACCGAGGCTCAAATAAAGTGAGCTAAACTGACTGAACACCAGCTGGAGGAGCTGAGAGCTGTAGAATTAAGTAATTACCAAGGTGGCCATATTGTCAAAAAGCCAAGTGTTAGTTGTGAACCAGAGCTTGTCCAAAGGTATGTACTGTGTACAAAATACTACTTAGAGAACTAGCTAAATATCACCGATTTTGCCTGTCTGCTCTTTGGTGCCAGCCATGTAGCACACAGTGGGTTTAACTGATCTTATTGGGTGAGACGGCTGCACGCTGCTGCTGGAAACGAGACTGATGAGAGAGCTGAGACTGAACTTCACAGCACATGTGCAGGTTTTAGTAGATGTTATTAGTTATATAATCATAATCACTGTGTTTCAGCTGCTTATTATGGTATGTGTAAGAATCGACCTCCCTTTAAATGAAGGTCAAACCAACAGGAATGAAGTTATTTGTGAAACACTGTTACTACACTGTCATCAAACTGTTCTGCAGGACAGATGTGGGAAAAGGAAAAACAAGAAGAGCGACGTCTAAGATGACTATCTCTCTTAACAGATTGTACAGTAACCCAAAACAACTCTTTATATTTGAACCAGTGTCTAATTTCAGCCCAGAATGTGGCCTTGTGTATCCAGCTCTCTACACAACTTTGTCAGTACAGTATTCATCTTAATCCTTAGGGAGGGGGGGGGAAACCCTGAACTAAATTTAAAACTATGTTCTTCTATCAGGAGTGCAACGTCAGGAGTTTGTCATTTTTCACACAGTAAAAAAGGTGAGTAAATTTAATAAAATGGGGACTGATGGATTTTCAAACACAAATAAAAATAAATGAGACTGTCATTTGTTGTCCAAATCACAGATTACATGACATACATGATGCATGGGCTGCCAGACTATAATTAAGTCTAGAAAACATGGCAATATCTGATGCCTCCTCTGGCACAGAGGAAAAATCTTATGGTAACTTGACTGAAATATCTGAGGATAATTATGACTACTATTAACACATTTAATGATGGTTGAGCTATATATATATATATATATATATATATATATATATATATATATATATATATATATATATATATATATATATATATATATATATATATATATATATATATGAGAGAGAGAGAGAGATCTTCTAGTTTGAATAGATGAATGAAGGATTATGCTTGGCAAGCTAATATTTCTCCTGGTGCTCAGCTGTATAGGTGCCTATTTAGGGAACTGATTGTATTGGTGGAAATAATAAAAATATAAACATCAGCACAGCTGCTGCTTTGTTTTCCAGGTAAAGTTATGAATGTGAAGAATTTGATTTTCCAATGCAAAATGTCTTGGCTGAAAAACTGTTTATAGATGGATGTTTTTGCAACTTCTATCCAGATTTATTTAGCAACTTCTTTCTTTCTTTATGTGTTTTTCTTCCATATTAATTATTTTCATCTGAAAATGGTTCAATCTAATCTACACAAACGAATGTGTCCAAGCACAAACTAATTGTTGGTTAAAAGTACCTCGACTAAGATATGTTGAGCAAATTGCTTTGTGTTTTGGTCTATAACTGACTGTAAATCTAACTGAGCCCAGTACCTGGGACTGATGATTAAAATGGCACAAACTGTACATTGTTCTGCTTCACATAATCGGATTAGAGAATGATGCGGGCGACAGACCAGAACGTCACGTCAAGCAAACAAAAATCATCATCAGCTGACAGGATCAAAACAAAAGGTGGAAGAACATTTCATTAAAAACAAAAGGGATTCAAAAAAAGTGGTAAACAACAACAATTCCCTTTCCCATAAAAGTACTTTGGATTGAACAGGTGGGATAAACAACATAACAGCATCACGCCATGATTAAAATAGAACAGAGGTCTTCTTAGGGCTAAGGTGAACTTTTCAAGGCTGGAGGAAAATATGATGGGAACAAAAGTCTCTTATGCTTTATCCACAGCCAGCATTACGTGTGTTCGATGTGGTGCCTTCGATGTTCGTGCACCAAAGCAGAGGTCTATTCATGTTCAATTCCAAATGAGACTCAGGAGATTTCTTTTGATTCTCAGTTTTCAAGAAAAGTCACTTCATGAATTGAGTGAATTGTCCCCTGGGCTGCTATGGATATTTTGGACCACACACACTTTCTGGAAATAACACACACCTACATCTAGTCCTCTTCTAACAAGGCACTAAGATTTCATTCAAGTTTATCATTACACAAGTGCTTAATGCATTTAAAACTCCCACGTTTGTCTCAATCTCAGAGCTACCTCGGCAAGCCTACCCAGAGTAATTCCCCTGTTCGTCTCTCCTCCTGCTGACACAGTTAGCTAAAGTGATGTGTCAGCTCGGTAGTCAGCCAATCAGACGGCCCTGCTGTGAATCAGCTGGCCTGCCAGTCACATAGCTAGTCATCCAGCCAGGCAGGCAGGCAGGCGTCCATTAGCGGTCCTGCCTGCTACTTTGCGCCGTGACCCCATGGCTCAGCCATCTGTGACAAGGTCGTTCCGACGGCTGATTGGCAGAGGCAGGTGGGGAGCAGCTAAGAGGTGTGACAGCATTTCTTGTGCCCACCACCACCAACACCACCACCAACACCATAACAACAAAAAACAAGCCCTTAGCCAGCAAGAGTTGGCCCGAACAAACGCTGGCGTTAGACAGCGTTCTCCTCTGAGGAATACAAGAAGAACGTGGCACAGTGACAAACCTGCGGACGACTCATCAATAAATACAGTGAGGAAAAAGGAGCAGGGGCACGACAAAGGTTGCTGTTTCCTTCCCTTACACTTTCTTTGTCAACTTCCACCTGCTACATTCATAGCAGCTCTGCCGACATTGGCCACAGACAGGAGGAGAGCAGACGAGGAGAAACTACAAGCCGGGGGGGTCAGCACACGAGGGAAGAGGGATGAGGAAGGGAACAGAGGGTGGATGAGGGTTGTAAAGGAGAATCAATTCACCAGGTGATTTTCAGAGTGGTTCTGCCTGACTTCACCCAGGTGTCAGGATGACTTTGGCTCAGCAGGAGCCCCCCCAGGGAGGTTGTCAGAGCTGAAGAGACATAAGGGGATTTGAGAGGGAGAATGGAGAAGGTGGGCAAGGATGCAGTCATGCAGGTAGATAGAGACAGACGTGCAGGCAGAGGAGGATCAGGAGAGATGGGGGGGAAAGAGATGGAGACGGAGGATGAAGGTAGACGGGGAGGCGAAGTAAAAGGGAACAGTGGGGTAAAGAAAGGCAATAGATAAAGCAGAGGAAATTTGAAATAGACAAAAGGAATGAGAAAAGAGAGGACAGAAAAGCCAGATAATCAATCAACAGCAAAATCAGGAAGTGAGACAGACCCACCGCCACAGAGACGCTGTGATGGAACAAAAACATCTCGCACACAAAGTCACAACACAATCCCATCAATCAGACCTCAACTCCGTCTTTCCTCTAACTCGTGTGTTTAACAAACTTCCCCCACGGTGTCCCATCTTGCCTCACTCTGAGCATCCCAAAGAGAAACAGCTATCACCTCAGCGCCAGGTAAACGGGGAGCCAGAGTAAATGTAAAACCGCACTTCACAGCATCAGCAGCAGATCCACTACATGCATCGGGAGTCTGGTTTTTGTGGATGCCGCAGGGAGTCAGTTGGTGCCCCGGTTGAAGTGCTCCAGCACGGTGGCGTTGGTTTTCTCAAACAGCCACTGCTGGCTGGGGGAGGAGGGGTCACACGTGTTCATGAAGATTCTCCGCTCGGTCGGGTTGCTGTCTATGCAGCTGTTACTGACGGGGTGATACAGACTCTTGTCCTGAAGGAAGAAACAAAAAAGGATTGTCAAAAGAATGAAAACTTGTAAACAAATTAAAATTCCATATCCAAGCTCAAAATGGTGGTTTTGCAGATTTAAGCCCATTTTCTACAAATCTTAGCTTAATGATGACTAGGGCTGTGCAACATGACGATAGAAAAACGTCAATCGTTTTTTATTTCATTGTGTCTCAAATACCACACTTTACTGTAGTACTTTGGTGAGGGAATGGCGCTATGCACTGCGGTAACGTTAGCTTTAAGTTGGAATTTGACATCTATCGAATGTCCAACGTAAAACAAATATCCAACTTGAAACAAACTTGATGTGCTACTTAGTGGTTCTGCGCATGCACATGACCCACAAGTGTGGTCTGTTTCCACGCTGTTGCTGTTGGGCATGCCGTCGAGATAGTGGGTGATCGTCAGCAATGTCAAATCAGTATACGCTACACCTGATATCTTAAATAAAGATGGCATAATATAGTATTTCAACATGCTCCCCATCTCCTGACAGTACACATGGAGTGAGTAGTGGTGCAATATAAAATGATTCTGTAGTGGGAGCATTATTTGATAGGGGATATTAGTCAGAATACGCTACCCCTGAAATGATGTTACAATATAATCCAAAAACAGAAGATGTCATAATACTGTGACAGCCAACAAAGGTTGAGGTCAACTATGACCTGGATGACTGAGAACCTTCAGACATATTGTGAGAGTTACACCTTTATGGGATTGGAAATGGGAACGCATAAGGTAGCATTTTTCGATAGGGCAGAGCGACTCCATAGACTCTGCTATCGATTTGTGCTACGGTAGCATTTTTCGACAAGGCAGCATATATCATCAGAACAACCGGTGTTGCAGAGAAGAAATTGCATTAAATATAACAGACGAGCCACACGACACTATCCAGCATTGTGTGTCAGTCAGGTGACGTTTAATGACTTGCTCACAGACATAAAGCTTTCTTTATAGTGTGCTAAGACATGCTGTTGTTGTGATGTTAGCTATAGCAGCTGGAGAGCGGTGTGGAGCTGCTGTGCTGCTCTGGGACGGTCTCGTCCTCTCATGTTAGCTTCGTATCGACTAAATACATAAATAAATAAAATAAATGTTTCCTTGTGTTCTGATAAACTGCTATTTCTTAAATGCAAGAATAAACATTCAAGCTGAGGATGTGTTCTAGAGTTGTTAACATATTTATAACCAGTTTTAAACCTGCCTGGCTTGCTTTTTTTGTGATTCATTTTGGTCAAAATTAGAAAAAAAGATTTAAAAAAAGGAACCACTTAGACCATAGCTGAGAACATTTCACCAACTACAAAGGAATAGCCCTGCGGTTACAGAGGGCAATACAAGTCTGCAACACATAAACAGCATGACTGGAAACCATCCTTTTTTTACTTTATACAGTATGCATCTTATAACATATTTTACTTTCAGAACAGAGGAATGTTTAGTAACAAAGACGTACATTAGCGTGTTGGGAGATGTTCACTGTACAACATTATGAGTAGAGCTGGGGACATGTAATGTACTGCATTTCTTTACAATGCAACAAGAAATGCTTTGTCATGTTAGGACCTCCTTCATTGCATTGAGATTCTAATTTCAGTGGTGTGTTTTAACTTAGTTTGCTGTATTAATGTTTACTGCTGCAAACAAGCTTGTTTGTGACATTATGCATAACAGCAGCATAATGAGGTCCTATGAATATCCATCGGCTTCAGGGTAGATGCTGTTTAAATATGCAAAACTTTGTAGAATGATTAAGTAGTCTTGAAGTAATTTATTTTATAGCAATTATGTTTGGAGCTTTGTTGTTTTGTACAGAAAGAGGAAGGGAGGGAGAGAACAAAATGTTCAGAAAAGAGAGTCTGACGCACAGAGATAATGTGTTTACAGTTTGGGCTTTGACACCGGTGGACACTTTCCTCTGCCTTACCTTTCTGTAGCGCCACAGCTGGTTGCCCTTCATGCCGTGACAGTCGTACAGGGTGACGGGGCTGTTGTGGGAGATGGCATCAAAACAGACTTTTTTTGTGTGCATGGGGTCGCCCACCCGGACGTCCTCTCTCCATCCAAACGTGAACACCTGCAGGAAACATCTCAGTTGTAATGTCACACACACAAAAAAAAAAACATTTTGCAGTGATAAGTCACATCAACCTTTTCATCAAAAACAGACCAATTGGAGACGCAGCTATTATTAAAGGTTTGACATTTTTACCTTTAATTGTCTCCATCAAGCCATGAAGCACTAAATGTTCTGTTTTGTGCATTTCAATTAAAAGGTCTGGGCTCCCATTAAATCCATTATTGTAATTTAAAAAACAAAGTAATACAGATTTAAAATTCTAAAAGCAGGAAAAACATTTTGTCAATACCTACAGTGTTCTTTATACGTCGTCTCTGGCTTTGACCCTTGCACTCAACTTTAATTATGTCCATCCAGTAAAAGTCTTTTATACCATTTTCCTTTTTGTAACACTGAGGAGAATTTTAAAAATCTCAAGGTTCCTCTGACCGAGCGTTGTGGCCGCTCTGCGTTATTGCTGCCTATTGTGTTACTGGCTATTATTATTAATCCATTGAATGTAACTGTTGATGTTTCTCTCTGAGTTTATCTGAGGATCACAGACCAGAGAGGACTCTGTGGATAAAAACAACAAATCTAATGTATCAAACTAAAAGGTTCTTTTTGACTTGCGTAGGTTGTGGATTATTTTCCATGCAAATGGTGGTTAAATATCTTGAGCTGAATTGTAGTGGAAAACATCATAGCAGGGACATCATTTATGTTTTTAGTGACTTAGTGAAGAAGAAACATGGTTAGTTTTGCTCACGTACATCGCAGATTTATTCAGAAACACAATATGAATGAAGAGTCTTGAAGGTTTTACACAAACCTTTAAAAGCATTAGGTAACATTAATTACTTAGATGATGAAGAAAAATAAATAAAACAAAGTTTGAAAGTGGAACGGCTGTGGCTCAGGAGGTAGAGCGGGTTGGCCGTTAATCGGAAGGTGGGCGGTTCAATCCCTGGCTCCCCCTGGTTGCGTGGCAAAGTACCCTTGGGCAAGATACAGAACCCTGAATTGCCCATGTATGAATGTGTGTGAGTTAGTTTCTGTTTGAGCACTCAGGCTCAGTCTATGAATGAGTAAAAGCGGTCAAAAAGGTGCTATACAAATACGGAGCATTTACATTTAACTTGTGTTGGGATTATTTAGTCAAGCTTCTATTTCAAAGGTCATCAAGGAATGAACTTCCATGCTTCCCTTCAGAGCTAACATAGAAGATATTATACTTTCAGTGTCTGCACACATGTAAAAATGGAGCACACCGCTGTATGCAGACCAATAAAAAACTCAGTACAAATATATCCACTTTATCTGACTATATTTGAGTCTGTAGGCACATCACAAAACTGTGCTGAATTGATTCACTAACATATTCAAGGATCATTAAGAACTGCAGCAGCTCCACAAAGTTTACTGATCATCAGTATCTATTTATCTAAAAACTACAACTGGATTGTGATGATTCACCACGCACATGACACTGTGATTGATGTCCTTAATGAATATCTCTCTATCCACTTGTTTGTCATTTTCCGTTTCTGTTGATCACAAAGTTACATTAAAATAAAATGACCACGGTGAACTCGGCAGTCAGGACTGGTTTTTCTTCCTGCTGTTTGAAACAGAGAAATATATGTATATATTTTTTTAAAGTAAGCTAGAAGAGGAGCAGGATGCATAGTAACTGGTAAAATCGGGCTTTTGTTTTTAGTTTCATAGAGCCTAACAGGTTGTATCTTATTTCTGATCACATGCACTTGTGTAAATTTGTTTCTGTATCAGTTTGACAGATCAGTTCACATTTCTCAAACAATATTATTGTTTTTGATCTCTTATCTAGAACAAAAATAAATACATTTAAATCTCGACAGTCAGCAGCGTTCCAAGTGGCCGTCACTTCTCCAGCTCACAAAGACTTCCTGAATAAGTTCCTCCACTCCTCTAATACAGAATCAAAAAGCCCTGCCGGAGGGGCTCCTGTGATTTGGAATAATTTTCTCGCTGGAGCTGAATACAGATTGCAACTGTGACACAGATTAAACTACAATGCATTTTCAGATTAAAGCAACTAAACTGTCGGAGCTCTGAAGCACAGTATTTCAACTGTGGAAACAAAAGGGGACATTCAATCTATTATGGTTGCATTATGAGCTCGGCTTAAAGACCTTCAGTGTGACGTGTGAGGGGGAAAAAAAACGACTCCTTTAGAACAATGCGGGGATAATGAAGCAACACAGTTCGCATGTGTGCTGTTTGTGTGTTTATGCAAGTTAATTTGACTGTAATGTGTGTTTAGCCGAAGAAATACAATTACTCAGGAGACAATCTATCAACAATGGTGACATATCATAATTCCTCTTGTAATGCACTGAGTGTTCTCAAAGTCTGCCCTGTAAACCCCTTTCTTTACTCCAAGCTTTCAAAGTGTTCCTCTAAAAGCGCATGATGCGCTAGGTGGATAAAACAGGAGCCAGCCAGAGCTAAAATTCTGAACCCAATCCTAACCAGACCTGTGGAAAACAACAAGAGACCATTTTAAAAGGGACCAGAAAACACCACAAACCCTCTTTATGTTAAAATGCGGTCGACCTGAACGGACCCAAACAGAACACCAGCACAGGCAGCAGCATGATGCTCAACCAATCAACAAGCAGCCGCAGTCAAAAACATTAGCAACATGCCATTTTTCCTGCCCTACAGTGTTCTGACATTTTGACAAAGAGACCTGAGACCCTTTCCAATGTAAAAGTCCAGTGTCCAATGTCCAGGACTCCCTTGAAAAAGAGATTAGTAATCTCAATGGGATTTTCCTGGTTAAATAAAGGTTTAATAATAATAAAAAAAAAAAGCACCCTACTATCATTTGGACCCAGACCAACTTGGGACTTTTCTTACAGCTTCTGTTATAATGCATTTAGGGTCAAAGTTAAGTTGTCTAACTCTACATTTTTGACGGATTTAAAGAGTTTTTATTTTGCTCACCTGTCCGTGGCTCCAGCTCACCTCGCCCCGCCCCTTCACACAGCTCTCCAGGCGGATGGGACTCCCTGATACAAAGTGTTTACTCTCCATACACATACCGCTGCCCACGCTACGAATCTACAACACAAACACACAACGGCAAAGTCATGAACAAAAACGGGAACATTCAGCTGTTAGCAGATATCATTCATACAACAAGTCTGATAAAACCATGATCACACAGAACATTACACACAAAATTGTTGAGGCAGATAAAAGTTTTTAAATTATAGGCTACCCATAGTTTGGTTTGTTTCGGGTGTAAATAACATGCACATTTATCAGATTCACATTAAATAAATGTGCTTTCAGTCTCTCTGACCAAACTTCCAGACAGCAGCCCGGTACGACAGACACATGATTATTTGAGCCAACTGGCAAAAACCTGCTTGAGTTTAAGAAATAGCTTTTCCAATATTTTTTTTTAAATTAAAGCAATGAACAATTAAAAATTATGCCTGAAGCTCATTCAACATTTGATCATGTACGTTCTGGTTTTCAACAGTGTTTTTCTGTGCTTTTCCAGCTCACAAAGTATTTTTTATTATCACGATTTATGTAAAACATAAACAGAAAGATAAATCAAATTTCTATATTTGTACTAGTACTACCATGAACTGAGATTCATACCAAATCACTATACATAAATAAACCAAGAAAACATCACATTTTAAACGTGGTTGAGCAAACGTAGCCCTGGAAGCAGTTTCTCTCAAGGATAAACTTTAACTACTGGCTGTCACCGAAAAAACAAACCAAAAGACCCCCCACAAATGAACAGGGGCCTGTACCACGAAGCAGGATTTGAGTTTATCCAGGTAACTTCGGGGTTAACCCTGGATTTTCAGCACCACGAAGGTGGTTCACTTCTTACCAGGGTAGATCTCCATGGTAACTTATACTGAACGGCTAACCTGCTCCGGAGCAGGTTATGTTCCAGATAAGAGATCAACTCCATGAAAACGCCGCCTGCTGACCAATCAGCTCTCTTGGAAAATGACATCACAATCTGTAGGAAAGCCCACAGACTGTTTTAGCCAATCGGCTGCTTTATGCTGCGGTGATGTGGAGAAGCTCTTGTCTATAGTGATATAATATTTTAATATTATATAATTTATTTGCTCCCCAGTCTGTTTCACACAGCCTGTCAGCCGTTCAAATAAATGGGTTTCATTTTTCTTATATGGGCTATTTCTTATTTGAGGTTGAATATTATGAGCAGTTTGGTAGCATATTGAAATACTAAATTTGAATATGAACGTAGGCTATTAATTTTAGTCTCAGTCTCACAGAGACTGGTCACGTTTTCAGTAGCCTAAATGTTGAGTCTTTCAACCACAAGCCTATTTGAGCACATTTTATGGCATGAAGGGATTTTTCGTGTTATTGCTTTATGAAGTTAATTTAGAACAATGTTTGGAACACTTTTGAGTCTGTTAAATAAATTAATCTCATTTTTTGAAGCGACGACAAGTTTTAAAGGGAGGTGGAACGACCCGAGTCTTTTAATGTGGAAACGCCGACACACAGCTGAGCTGAAAGAATAAGGCTGATATTTTCATACAGCTCATAAGACCACATCAAATCAACGCATTATTATAGACTACGCCTGTTCATTTAGACATTCACACTGTCTCCCTGCATGTGTCAGATGCAGGTGTGCTACTTAGACCATGCCGTATTTCTGTAGTGTTACAGTTTAATCCTCGTTCATAAAATGACGCTCTGCTGCCAGTGGACTTGTTCATGTCTGTGATTGGTCATCTGCTGCTAACACCGCCTCTTTTATGTGAACGCGCTCCCGGTTGAATTGGGAAACCCTGGATTGACTTACTGAGTTGATAACCAGCTTCGTGGTACCGCTTATCCAGATCGTGATTGTTAGGGTTAGTTAAGCCAGATAACGAAAACATATCCTGGGTATGTTGAACTCGCTTCGTGGTGCAGGCCCCAGGTGTCCCTGCGGGATTTTGCGGTGTTGCAATCGCAACTATTAACCCAAATTCAACAAATCCCTGTGAATTCAGCGCAACTTGCAATTTTGACCAATGACTGCAACTTTTCTGTAAATTTGACCAAGCATCGCCGTTTCCTGCAAAACATTGTCATACGTCGACTTGTCATTTCCTAGTTAACAAGTCGCAGTAGACATGTGCGATTCCAACGTCTCACATTTGCCGACAAGGACCGTGAGAAACAGTATCCCGATCTTCTTTACCAAACTAAACTGTTTTTCAAAACGTGCAGTATTGTGGTAGAACATGAAGGAAATCTTGACTGATGCACAGAGTGGCAGAAACGAATGGAGGAAATCAGACAAGATAAAATCACCATGACACAGGCTGCTGCATCCCGCTCGATTGCAAGTGCTGAAAGAATCAAGGTAAACTGGTTTGAATATAAAGGGTTAGGGCCGCGAAATCCTGGAGGGACTGTTTCATGATTCCACTATAATTTTAGAGAAAAAACAACCTCCACCATGCAGTTTTCATTCAATCCCACAATTTCATCAGAAAACACCCTAAAACATCACAACTTTTCAGAAAAGCTGCTGCCACATCAGGCATTTTAGACCGCAACAAATGGAAAAAAAAAAAAAGCCTGCGAAATCCTGGAGGGAGTGGCTACTTAGATGTCAAAGGTGGATTATCTTGTAGTCACGATGTCATGGTTTCAAATCTGACAAACCTACTGTTGAGAAAAGTCTCTCACCATCTTTCATTTTCACTCTTTGCTGTGTGTGAAAGTCATGTTATGAATATTTTTTGCAGCAGGTCAACTCTTATTTTCAGAAGATCTTAGGAAAACTCAGGATGTCTTGCAGGGCACTGCTTACTGAAACACGGCCGGGGAGATTATAGCATCAGAGTTCAGAGTGAGAACACAATGCCAAGCCAACACCGCAATCTGAAGGATCCCTCTTGGTACACAATATTTATCTCTCTGGTACGCCGTGTATGGTCATTCTTTACTGGCCTAAATATGTGTAGCCATCCTACTGAAAGCTAGACTCTACTGCATTACCCAAGTCACGTTGGGATCTGGAGGTCACATGTATTGCATTTTAAGCAGAGACAGTTAAGAAGCTAAGAATGAAGGCTTACACCACACATCTCATATCTTTCAGTCTTGGCTCTGAGGGAATATCCATATCCAGCTGTCTGGTTTAGCAACTTCGAGAGAAACAGTATCACAAACTACTGCTAGGGAGAGTTTGCCTCTACTTCTGGATCTGTGACAGACCCGAGCATGACCTGTATAAGTCCCGTACCACACCTGTTGTCCGAATTAAGCCTAAAAATTCCCCCACAGTCACGTAAGTAGAATCATCTTGCTCTTGTTTTAGCTTTTCTTGAGATGGGTAATGTGTTTAAGTCTGAAAGCTGACTGTACCTCTCCCCACGCTGCAGCAGGAGGTTCCACCGGTGGGTAGTGTTTGGGCAGATCCCAGGCCACCTCACTCATGAACCACTTGAAGCTCTTGCAGTTGAGGCGGTTCCTCAGCTCCTTCTGTGACGTCATGTCTCCTGCTGACAGGTGGCGGTACTCGGGCCGGCGCTGGTACACGTATTCGGCATATTCGTCCATCCACACCTCTGCCACACGTTTTAGGTTCTGAAATCAGAGTGGAACAGTTTTGTTTTCATTCCACATTTCAGGCAATTGGCTGACATCCAACAACTTACAGACAACAATACAGAAAGCTTGAAGTTTTCACATCAACAAAACTACAAACACTGAATACCTACCTATCTGAGAGCAGATATTAGTATTAATTTGGAGTTGTATCTTTTTTGCTTTGTTTTTCCTGATGGAAATATCTGTCTCTACAGCTGCTAGAAGCTCTAGACTATTCACCAGCTACTCTCTAACTTTGTCTGCCGTTTTGTGCAGGGCAGGTAATGTACCGTCGGTGCTGGAAACTGCACTGATGAGAAAGATGACCAAAACAGTTTCGGGCCATTTAACCACAACAATGAGCTGAACGATGTTCAGTTAATCTGAGGGGAACTGCAGATTAAGGTGATGGTTTGTCACTATCGGCTCTCTCACATAACCCACAGCCTCTAAATCCAATGGCAATTACAAAAATATTGCTTGTTTGAAATGTTTTGTTCTAAGGATGAGTTAAGTGGTGACACTTTGACACACAGTGCTACCTCAACGTAAATGCCAACACAAATGTAGATCGCCATAGACAAGTGATTCTCACTGGATGATGATGGATCTGATTGGAAATTTTGTGTTGTTGTTGTTTTTTTGTATTAAAACAGACATCCAGCATTTTATGTTGCTTTGTCGTGTTAAGGTTTATCTTTCAGATGCAGGGTGTCATCCAAGGGAGAGGGAGGAGGAAGAAGAGTTTACAGTTTGGAGAAAAGATGAGCGATGGGAGGATGCAAAAAACGCAACAGATTTTTCGATGACTCACTAAATCACTTATACTGCTAATATATTATGTATATATTGTATATTTGGTGTACATGATTGTTGATGCTAAATCTATTTTTTTTCACTGTGTCAGTCAGTAAAAAGAACATCAACTGTCTTGTTAGCAGATCTTTGTGCTCCTGGACATCACGTTTTTACTGGAACACAGACTAAGCCATCATCTGTACATCCTGCCGTCACTGGTCACTGATGTTTTGATTGATCTGACATGACAAAATGATCAAAGCTGCTCAGTAGAAAGTCAGCTAGTCATCAGTCAGGACCTGCCATCATGTCCCAGAAGGAGAGATGGGGAAAAAAGGTAAATAAAAAGAGATGAAAAGATTGAAGTAGTCCTGTTTGGTTGTGCCCAGAACCAAAAACCCTGATCTATACAAACAGAAAAGCGTCATTTTTAAATTCTAGTAATTCTCCAAATTTTCCACTAACATGTCTCCCTGCACTACTAGGAAAAGAAACATGATGCCCAAAACATTTACAACATTTCTGTTCAATAGTCATGAAAACATGATCTGTCTGAATATTTTACTCAGTGTGTAGTCCAACAAGTGGTGCAAGAAGCAAGACAAGACATGTACTGTATGTGACACTGTTAATACAGAGTAAAATTGTCTACACACTATATGGGACACCTACACATTACTTCAACATACAATTTTAAATCCATTGGCACTAATATGGAGTTGGTCCCCTCTTTGCCGCTATAACAGGTTCCACTCTTCTAGGAAGGCTTTCTACAAGATGTTGGAATTTATCTGTGGCAATTTCTGCACGTTCATCCAGAAGAGCATTTGTGAGGTCAGACGCTGATGTGGGACAGGATAGGGTCGAGGTCAGGGCTCTGTGCGGGCCAGTCAAGTTCTTCTACACCAAACTGGGAAAAAAAACATTTCTTGCTGGCTGGTTTTGTGCACTGGGGCTAAAATTGCATGTTGTAGCATCAAAATTTCCCTTAAGAAAGACCACACCATGAAAAAACAGCCGTTACCAAAAGTATTGGGACAGGGGTGTCCCGGTACTGTTGTCCACATCGTGCATGTCTTTCTAAATGTTCAGAAATTTGGGTGAATTTGAAAGTGATAGTTTAAGGATAAAATCAATGGGTTGACATAATTAAGCATCAGCTGAAATGGCTAAAATGTAGAGCCCGACCGATATGCGATTTTTAAGTCCGATACCGATTTTGATATTTGAGTTTTTTAAAATCCGATAGCCGATATATCGGCCGATTTTGTTTTTTCCCCCCTCATTTTAAGAAATGCATGACATAAACAAAGATTATCCCTAAAATTTTGTTATGCTGAGACCTCACTAAGATACCATGACATAATGCAGTATATAAATAAGTTTTGTTATTGTTAGAAATAGTACTTTGAACAAAAGTACAACAAAATATATTAAAGTTTTAATAAATAATAATAAGATTTCAAACTAAAGTTTCACATTCAAAAGAAGTGGTCACGTTAGAGAACTTTGTTAGGCAGGAAGCCGTGTTACATAGTGGTACAGCTCACATTTATTCACAAGTCCCTCTGGTTTAACCATTTCTGACACACCGACTGTAACTAGAGAGAAGCAGCTCGCAGATATATTTAGAACACGTTAAACAATATAGTTTAATAGTTCATTAATGTTAGTGCTCCTTCACTGATAAACACTGCATTGGTTTTGTGGCTAATTTATGTTTAATAATATTTAGAAGTAATGAACTAGGGAGAAATGAGGGGACAATTCACTAGAAGTGCCGCACTATTTCAGAAATGAATCTACAATCACGTCTGTCAGCGTAACCTTAGCCTCCACCACTCTACTCTACCTACTGTAACATTAAACATCCTGCTGTGACCCGTGAGAGTGCAATGAAATTCGGGAGGGCTAGCAAGTCTGGTATGAATGTTTTCAGGAGAGGAAAAGTGATGAAGGCTGTTTTTTATTATTATTTAAGTCATGTAATTGACGTGACGTATGAGCAACTCACCGTGAACACCGAGTGCGAGAGCTACCAGGAGCTCCTCACCCTAGCTCCAGTAGACTACGGTCAGCTGATGTTTTGTTCTGTTGTGCTGCAGTATTTTGAACAGAGGAGCTGCAGAGCTCTCTCTGGTGGGCAAACTACGCAACACTCATGACGTGAGGGAAGGATCAGACTCCGTTTCTTTTTTAATAGTCATTTTCGGCTGGTATAAACGCCGATGCAGCTATTTCTGCAAGTAGCTCATATCGGCCGATAATATCTGCAGAACAATAAATCGTTCGGGCTCTACTAAAATGTGTACCAAAACAAACATTTTGTATTATTGTGGATATTCATAAGAAGCCAGACGAACAGATCTATTGAACAGAAGCTCTATCAAGTCACTGCAGTTAAGCTGGTCATGTCGATAGAAGCCTAAAGTATAACTACATTAAACTAACATGTAAACTACATTTTAACACTGAGCCACCTGCAGGTCTGTTGTTAAGCTTTTGACAAGACCTCTTCCTGGGAGAAATAATGTGACAAGGAACCGTGCAAAACATGACAGAATTATCCTTTCTTCTTTATATTATATATTTTGCCTGCTAGTGTGGCCTACATATATGTCCCAAAATGCAAGTTGGCATGGGAGCTGATTTTGTGTGTTTGCATTTTTGCTGTTTTTAGTTGAGAGATACCCCTTAGATGTGTACCTCAAATGCAGTTTTGGCTCTTCTTTCATCTTTAAATGTCTTTTTATGAGTATGTTTATATCGGGTCACAAGTGTCCTCACTTCACTACAACAAAAGCAGCTTGGAATTAACGGAAAAAAACTGAAATAGTAGTTTGTTTCATCTTGGTCAAAATGCAAAAGACTGATAAAGAAAAAGTTGAAACATTTGGTTTCATTGGCTCAATCATTCTGAGAGTATCAAATTTCAGAATGAAACTGTCTGAGTGGAGTAAAAAAAAATAATTGCAGGGCAGACAGCTTCTTCAGCTTCTTTACGACAATTACAAACATGAAAGATTTACAACCCGAGCAGTGGGATGTCCATTCATCTGAAGCCTTTGAGGTGTAACGTAGTAAAAAAAACACAGAGCCTCTGCAGTAGAGATGCATGACTGAGAATACAGATAGAAGCAGCCTTGGAGGTATGGATGGTGAAATGAATGAGAATACAGGTTCAGCAAGCCTCCCGGGGAAGTATAAATACAAATTGTTCAGCCTTTGGAGGTACAGATGTAGAGGAAAAAAGCCTCCAGCCACACACACACACACACTCCCTGTAGCATAGCTAGTTGCCTGCAGCAAAACTCTGGCTCTCCGGGTGAAGTGGAGCTGAGTGGTTCTCTGTCTCCCTCCATGTTGACTGGAATCGGTGGGGGGGGGGGTGTCTGGAGGGCCTTTGTTCTCAGTATCTGTACCTGCTGAAGGGAGGTGTTCTGTAAAATAACTACGGCATCTTAATGTGCACAGACGACAATACTGGCACTCCTGAGTGTTTTTCTCAGCATGAAACAATGGAATGAAATGGATGAGAAATGCTTAAAAATCAATAGCTGTTTGATATTGAAACAGCATAGAGGCAAAGAAAGACCTGGGTTTAATTCTTACCTCAGGCAAATCATTTGTAAACCATGACTGAAGCTTCTCTTGGTGAACCATGACCAAAACTGTACACTAACCGAACTCTTTGTCTCTCAAAACAGTAATCCAGCAAGGGACAAAATCAATGCAGCAGTTTCTCATATAGGTAAACCTTCAAATTACCTTGCTTTAACTGAATATTCTGTCACTGACTGAATTCTTTTTAGCAATGAGGGAAAAAATTGACGGCTTTCTCTCATTTTGACAGATTAAATCTGAGGGCGATCTACCGTAGTGTTAAGTAATTCAGATGCAACACTGTCAGTAACCACATGTAGACCCCCTGCAGTAGACCCCTGTCCAGTCGATGGCAGTGTATATATTAATTAGCTGTTGTCTAGTAGTCCTGTCTTTGATCTCACACACATGACCTCATTGTCTAGCTGGCTTTAGCCATCGCAATGGTACACTATATCGCTCCATAGCCCAGCTAATCGTAAAATGTCACGGCAGCTGAGTGTCTGAAGCTTCTTTAGAAAGACCAAGACCAAGATGTGGTTGATAAACAAGGCCAAAAGGGAGGGATTGATGTGGTGAAGTGTGAAGGATGTTAATGTTTATTTGCCAGCGAGAGCTACTGTTACAGGGAAGCAAATGGGAGCAAGGAGGTAAAAACCCCTCATCTGCGTGGTAAGTTCTGCATATTAAATGTTATTGTGATTGAGTTGTTTCTGAAAATGAAATGCTTTTAGAGGCTATATCTCATTATCATTTAAAAAACAATAATCACAGGTAATATTTAGTTTATGACGGTATTTTTTTTTAACCCCGTCTGACAACGGGAAAACTTTTGCCGCAACACACTGACATCATCCCGTAAGACGCGGTGTCCAACACTATTGCGACAGATGATAAAATTAAAGTTGCTGTGATAACCATCCAGAGCTATAAAAATCCTCTAAATATCTCAAAATACATTTTATGTATGACAACACTGTGTCCACATTAAATGGCCAAAAACAACAAGAAAATTAGCCTAAATCTCATCCTCCTCTTTCAGCCGCCAACAAAACCTTTTTCACAAGCTCTCCTGCTTGGGAGAAAGCAGACCCTGTATCTGCACCCAAACTTTCAATAAATCTCTTTGCATTCGTAACATTTTATTTTCTATCTTGAGTGTAATTTGTTTTGTTGCTGCTTTTGGCTGCTATTTGTAAAAAAACATTTTCAAAACATTCAAAACAGTTTTTTTTTTATCTGCACCTTTGTTAAAAAACAGACTTAAATGAAGCATCCCGACACCTCAGACCATCCTCTTTGATGGGAGACACAGCGGTGTTTGTCTCTTTTTATTATTTTGCAAAAAAAAAGCTTTCTCCACCATCAGCTGAAGCTATAATGTACATTTAATAGTATGTCAGTTAGTTCAGCCCCCATTGTGTAGGGAAACAAACAGTCCTTGATTCATTATCTGACTTCAATCACACCAGAAATTAAAAAAACCAAATCATATTAGAACGGTTTGTATTTGTGACCTGCAGTCTCATCCATTCCTGTCATTACCAAACAAACACACTGGTTATCCAGTCAACTAAAGCAAATCACTTCAAAGAGAAAGGCCTGCTTCTATATTTGACTCTTTTTAAATTACTATGCAGAGAAGGACACATGGGACAACACAGAATTCATCACAGCCTCGAGTACAGTAGGTATTTTTGTATTGTTAAACTTGCTGCCTGTTTGCTCTCGGCATTCAATACAGCCTCAGTGAGATTCTAATGGTCAGACCCACAAAAACAAAGGCCAAGAGGTTTAATTACATATTCAGCTGAGCCAAACAGAGCCAGGTGTCAGACTGAGGCTGAGTCATGCATAGTGAATCGTGTTTAGCTACAGGCCACATGGACAATTTAAAATAAATTCTCATACTGTGTAGAAGTGGTTAAGATGGGATAAAGACATTTAAGCTCATTACTAGAAAACTGTAAAATGTGGATACAGGGTTTGATACGTCCACTGCAAAAGATATGAAAGGTGGTGCCCGATGTAAAAAAAATAACTGAAATGTTGATCTGAGGTGCCGCTTTACCCAAACATGTTTCAGTTATATTTGGGGCTGGGTATCAAAATCAATTAATTTACCTGCATTGTACTGGAGTTGAAGCAGAAGTCTTGGTGATAGAAATCTGAAGCTATCAGCATGACTAGAATCCACTTAGTGAGAAAATATATTTTTATTTATTAAATTTGGGTAAATTGATTCTTTAATATTTAATTGTTCTCCATATTTTTCTTGTTGAAAATGTGAAACATTTCATGTTTGTGTAGAAACATAAACAAAGGCAACAAACAAGGAATGGAAATAAAGACACTTTCCCCACAGGTGTTTTAGACCAATTGTTTGCATAGAAAGACTTTGTATTCACATGATCCAGACTCACCCTCGCCAGGCTGACCCCACCGGGAACTTTGTAGGGGACGTACTTCCTGTAGATGTGTCCCACCCTGGAGCAAGGGATGTCCTCCATCCGACCACCACACATCCACACCTACAGAAAGAGAGGGAGAGATTAAGCAGTGATAAAGATGATCTGGGGCGGGGGGGTTTGGTCAAAGCTGCTTTGCTGGTGTTTGTTTAACTGAATATCAGATGAGCTAACAAGGTCAACAAATCAGAGGGATGAAACAAACTGTGTGAGAAAGACAAAGCGCTCGGAGATATGATGGAGACAAAGAAATGGAGAGCAAACAAGGTTAGGATGTAAAGAAAGGGAAAATGGATGGAGTGGGTGGATGACTGAAACAGAGGGGACATGGAGCAGTGTACGCTGTTGCAGGGTACATTGACTGGGTCATGAATCATTGGAGACATGGATACAAGGAGGGAGAGGGTGCACCTGGGAAAATAGAAAAGTAAAAAGAGGTAGAGATGCAGTACAGTCAGAGCATAGACTGTAGAAAAGACGTCCCTTTTGGTTTTTTGGAGCCAAAAGTGGGTGGAGATGGGGAGGGATATGCATTGCTATGCCTGACAGTTCACCACGGTAGAGACTTGTCAATCATCTTGTAGCCCCGCCCTAAAGCCTCCCCTGCTTTCTGGTCTCTGTTCCTCTAAATGGGACCATAATTTACTAAATGAACATCATGCTGTGTTGAAGAAGACTTGAAACTAGCGACTGAGACCATAAACTCATCAGGAAAGAGTTTACTGAGGGAATAAATCAGCTGAGAAGTAGCCTCATATCTGAATTCTTTTTGCAACCAGCGGAGTTGCCCCCTGCTGGCTGTTAGAAATAATGCAGGTATTGGCTTCACTTTTAAGACCTGGAGGTTCCTGAGTCCAGACAGATTAATATGTTGCTAGGTTAGACAAAAGCTTAACAGTTGCAGATATTAAAGGTTCAGTGTGTAAGGTTTAGTGGCATTTAACGGTGAGGTTGTGAATTGCAACCACCTGTCCAGGCTACCACTAGCCCCCCTAACCTTTTAAAGAGTGTAGGACAGCTACGGTGGCTGACACAGGACAAAAGGTGTCTCTTCTGAGACAGCAGAGAGTGGCCAGTCAAGATGAGGTTTCTGTAGGTATATGCACTAAGAAATTATATTTAATTATTCAGTAAAACCATATGTTATTGTGACTTGGCCACTGACAGATAACATGAGTGTGAAACACTGTCATTGTTTCTGCACCACAGTCCATTATAAACCACACATTAGATAAATTTTATACAAACACTGACAAGTGAAACATGTTTACTCTCTCTGTGACTATAGACCCTCGCCAAATCTCGCCAACAATAATATCTGGCCCGCTGCCAGATTATGGTGCTTTGATAGCGGCATAAAATATAGATAAATAAATACTTTGATGGCGGTGCTGAAACAGATCTCATGACAGCAACAGTTACTCACTTCCTCTTTAGTAGTTTTGCCTACAAAATATAAGCATGAGAAGCTTGTTTACTATACTGTGATCCTGAAAAACAGTCACTGCAGAATCCATTTGTTGAAGAGAGAAAAAAAAAAAAGTTGTCCTGAGGTGGGATCAAACACACAAGCCGAGTCCTGCACTTTAACAACTGAGCTGACCAAACTCCACGTCAATGTCCTCAAATATTATGCCTTATATTCTATATAATGGTTTCAAAAATCACTCCGATGCTAAACTTATCTGCAGACCCCTGCTGTATATTATTACTTCTCTTCTTTCGTAGTGTTGAGCGTCTACACTGCCTGAATTCTATCAGATGTAGAACAAGAGGAACGTAGTGACGAAACGCGCTCTGTAGTGCTGTTTGTCCGTTTTCAGCACCTGTAGAAACATGACGACGCAATATGGCAACGTCCAAGGAAGGAGGGGCCTGCGGTTGTGACTCATTCTTAAGTAATAAAAACATAATGGTTTATTGCATAAGGTCTTTATAAACCACTGAAAACATAGTTATGGATCTTATATTGCATTTCTGTCACTAGATCCTCAGAAATATTACACACTGAACCTTTAATCCTCTTCTGAGGAGAGCAGCAGTGAGAACACCACTAAAAGTGACAAAATGACTCCAAAGTTCATGCGTTTCTGGACTGCATGGAGACCAGACCGAGTAAATGACATCAAAGAGAACAAGTCAGTCATGCTTAGCTGAATCACAAAAACTGACTTGATTTGTTACTTTTGGAAGGCAGAGACACCTTTTATGTCTATAACATGTAAGCATTTGAAATTTAAAAGATAGATTTTGGGTGATTTGGAACAGAACAGTTTTCTGAAGGTCAGGCAGTTGAACACTTGACAGAGCGCTGCTCAACTTATGCGTCTCACTTTCATAGATTTGCAGAAATCTATGAAAGTGTGACATAGCTTACAGTAGCTCTTGCTTAGGCAGGTACAGAACTGCAGAGAAAGGACAATATTACTGTTTTAAACTGTTAAACATGCTTGAGCTTTTCAATTTAAACATTGTTGTCGTTTCAAAATTCATGTCACAGGGATAAATGGAAAGCAATGGTTGCCCGAAATGGTAAGTTAAAAAACTCAAAAAGCATGCAGTTATTATAAAATTATAGGCAACAATGTGTATTTTTCAATTGATTGTGCAGCATGTCAGTGTATTCTCCATCATTCAAATTAATAACATCCCATCCAACCATGTTAAACTTTCCAAAAAACAAACTGTGATGCAGGAGACTTCTTGTGACTGTGATCACACCCATGCTGGGTTATTCATACTTCCCTTGACCTCTCTTGCCACCTCACAGCATATCGTCCTCCACAAGCTCCCAGATCTTGCAAGCTACTCCTACTACCGTCGTGACTAGAATCTCTCTCTTCGTGTACAGATAACTACACTACACCACAAGTCATTATTTTCTTTTTTTTTTTTACAATTTTGCTACTGTAGTGCTTTTATTCAGATTGACTTCCAATACCTCAGAGTAGAGTGTCTTTCTCAAGAACACGTCTGATGATGGGCATGGACTGATCACAGGGGAAGCTCACTGAGTCAATAATGAGAGGAAGGTGTTGCTCTTTCCCTGACCGATGAACTTTTGTTTTGGACATGGCAATTTCCAGTTTGTTGATATTCTGCATCACTCCCCTCCCCTGATCCTCCAGAGTGGACATCAGCTGGCTGCTATTTCAATTCAATTACTCTTTGTCAGGTTTGTTGCACCACTCCAGCTTGGACAAACAGAATCGGGGGAAATAACAGATTGAATCCACCCTCTCCACATCTCGCTGTAGGGAAGGTCGGACCTGCTGTGGCAATCCCTTCTCTCGTCTTCATTCCTGACTGAAACACTTGAGCTTAATAACAGGAGGGACTTGCTGCAGGAGGGATCAAGAGCTTGAGTTCAGCATCTGTAAGATTAAACTGAAAGTCTTACTCACCTCGAACACGACCTCTACAATCTGCTCACCTCAAACCATGAAGACTAAAACCACACCAACGCCATTACGATCTCTTCTAAAAATAATAACTTTAATTTAGTGCTTTTCAAAAACAAGTTACAAAATGCAATGACATTGGTGCCATTCAATATTCTACAACTGAGATTGCATTTCCCTCAACAACATCAACAGCAATTACATACAAGTGATAATGATGAGTGATTATCTGATTATTTATCTGTTGGCAGTAACCTAATTTTTGTGCAAATGAGGCCCGTGGTTTCCTTGATGAGGTTAATAGACAAAGAGAAACCTGCTTTAAGTGTTACCTGGAGAAACCAAATTTGATGGCCATGCATACTTAAAGTAGCCTGTGGAGTTTTTGAGCAACAGTATCACTATGGAGCACTGTTCTCTCAACGGGTCCCTGTTTTGTTAGTATCTTTCAGCACATGCAGACCCATATTCATGTGCACGTTCATGCAGGCATGAATGCAACACACATTCCTGCAGATGCCGTCACATTTTTCTGCTGATAAAACATTGGTGGCATTAAAATGCTAAGGAAGAAGCAGACTGCAAGAAAGCAAACATGGATTTAAACAATGCAGGTTTCAAATGACTCCAAAATGAGGCTTTTCTAATGTTTGTTAGGCCTTACTTATACACACATCGGCTTTTGGTAAGAAAAGTCCACATGGTACCTATAACGATGCTTCTTTAAGAGTTTAAGTCTTTTCATTGAAAGGACAAAGATTCAGGGCAGGGAAGGTAGTATAATTGCAACAAGAATGAAAATATGCATTGTTGCCGCTTCCACTATCTGAACTCCAATCTATCTGTTATAAACTTAACTTCAACTCCCAACTAAGCCAGCTTTTACAAAGAAAGATATTCATAACATTCAATGACATACAAGCTAAAATATGCTTCAAGTCTAAATAACTGTTACTTAAGCCTTTTTTAAAATACATTTGAATTTAGGATGGATTTTAACAAGCATCGACATTGAACGCTTAACCAATAGTCTAGAACAACAGACAAGGTGATTTGAGGGTCAAGAAAACAGGTTACGATCCTCTCACAACTGTCAATTGTGACATTTGACATCATCTGACATCAACTGACATTTGTTGAAGATGGGGCAATGGGTAGCTTCCTCTGTGCTTTGGAGCGTGTTGTTTTGTCTTGTTAAGTTTGTAAATTCAGTTTTCTGCTGTAATACCTGGAGCTACACGGACATCAGGGAAAACAGCAACTGTTGCACAGAGAGGATGAACTTCAGCTACTGGAGGGGAAAAACTACTCCCCTACTGCCCTCGTGAGTTTGTTTCATTCACTCTGATCGGCATTTACATTCCACCGCAGGCCAACGTGCAGGACGCACAGCACATGCTTGCCAACTAGGTTCAGTTGTGTGGAGCAGACAAACCCGGAGACAAAGATAATCTCAGCCATGAGCTTGTCTGATCACAGAGGAGAATATTTTAGATAATGGTTTCACTAGGGCTGGGCGATATGGACCAAAAAGTCATATCCCGGTATATAATTCTGATATAAAATATATATCTGTGTTTAGCTGGCACGTTTTTACTATTTGTAGTATCTTGTTTTTTATTTCATGATTTTAATTATACTTCATTCTCCTCCTTATTTAAGTGTCACTCACATTTTGAATCCGCCTCCTCTGCTGACATCACATCAGCGTGACCTGCTTCTTTCAATCTCTCCCTCTCCTTGTAAGTCTGCTCTGGTGACTTTCTCCATCAGTTGTAGGCTATGTTAAATAAAGTCCCCCAAAAAACAGAACTTTTCTTCTGGACTTTTCCACTTGCGATTCCATTCACAGCAGCAGCTGCGGCACATTTTGAGGAGACGTGTTTACGACGTAGCTAACGAATGACATCTGACTGGTGTGTTCACTGTTGCTTTCCCTGGTCCGTTCATGTAAAATATCCACCGTGGTGCTACATGTAACGTAATAACTCCATGTTTCTCTGATAGATGCTACAATGTGTTGCCTAACCTGGGCGGCCCGCTGAAATAAAGTGTAGGCTATGTGTGGGAAACACTGACTGAACTGTTGTTTTTTTCTTTTTACAAGCCAGGTCTTCAGCAGTGTTTCTGCAATGTGTCTTCCTCCACGTGGTTAGAGAGACGCTGGCAGGACTTAAGGGAAACTCAGAATCAAACTATATTAGGTATAAACGGTACTGTCTAATTGTATATCTCTTCTGAAATTATAACTGTGTACCTCATTATACCGATATACCGCCCAGCCCTAGGTTCCCCCACGGTAAGCAATGCCTATCACGCTGTCCCCACACTGCACTGGGACAGTCTGACCATGTCAGGCTCCACCTGATTCCTGCATACTGGCAGAAATTAAAGCTAGAAGAAGTAGAGGGTAAAACAATTTGACAGTAATTTGATTTGGATGCTCAATTTTTATAAACAACAAATCCACTCCACTGGAAATTTCACTCTAAGGAACAGCATTTAGCATCACGCTGCAGCATATGTCCAATCAAATGAACTACCCAGCAGTGGTCTTTGTGCTTAATTGAGTGAGACGACAAAAGTCCTTACTCATTCAAAGCAAAATTCAATTATTGTGATGGGCCATTCTGTCTGTCCAGAGCTCACTGACAGAGGCAGCAGAGACGAAGGGGAGATTAGTTCTTAACATGCTGGCCAAGTCACATGCAGTTCTGGCTATGCTATAGAATAATTCATGCTGAAGCACCAGACAAAAGCATAATCTAATTTGTTATTCTGAGTATGATTAACGTGGAGAGTCTTCCATGCTAGAGAGCATGTTTGGTTCAAACCATAACCAATAATGAGGAATGTCTCATGGGCTAAATAAGCTTGTATTTTTTTTTTAGCTATTCAGTTAATAAGCTGTGAATAAACATTAAATGAAATGAGAAAGAGTTGAATCTGAACTCAGCAATCACCCTAACTAGACTAGAAGGAGCTCTGGAGGAACCTTGAATATACAGTGATGTGCACAAAGATTCAAGAAATATATATATATATAACACTGCATGGGTCACAATGCTCATTATGTTCCACATACAGATAATATTCAATAAGAGTGGAAGATGGAAGGAGCCATTCACTTGTTGGGATTCATGTCAACGCAGATGTCAAATTATTTTTTACACTACACTCTGTGTTAGTGCGTTAAATTTTTTACCTTGAAGGAGATCTCGTACTGTTCTCCTCCCCAGATCTCCAGACCCGTGTCATATCCTCCCAGCTCCCAGAACCACTTCCTGTCCACAGCAAACAGTCCGCCTGCCATCACTGGTGACCTGGAAGGCACAGCAGACACACAGTCACACACAGTAAAGGACAAAAAAAATGAGACTCTCCACTTGCCACAGTTTTCTCCATCCCTTTTCTTCTCATCTCTCAGCTGTGATCACATACTGTTTAGCAAAAAACAAAAATCCAACAGTGTAATAAAAGCGTGTTGCCTTTTTCTAAAAAACAACAAGATGTTGTCTGAGGTATCACCATAACCAAAATTCCATAAATGGCATAGCATCGGTACAGCTCATAGCTCTACTTACATTAGATTTCTTGCTAGTTGTTGATTTTCAACAGTTGGGCGTTTTAGGCAGTTGTAAGAACACTCCTAGGTAGTTGTAATGGGTCTCTGCTTGATTGTTAAAGGATAATTTCGGTATTTTTAAACCTGGGCTGGGCCCTTCTCTAACATATTTATAGGTACAAAAAGTTTGTGTGCAGTAGATGGCTTCAGTCAGTGGAGACGTGAGTCAGATTTGAAGAGAGGAGCTTGTTGTGTTGGGGTAATGTTTGGAAATAAAATCTTGCTAGCAGCTCCTCTACGTACTCATCTCCCTCGTTTCCACCAGCAATTCTTGCAAAAACTCGCCTCTCACAAGATTTCAGGGCGAGATTTGAGCGTGCCTTTCCATGATGTTGTCAGACACCTGGTGTAACTCTGAGCCCATCAGTGACAAAAAGATTGGGATTCTTTGCAGCCACTGCAGTCTACTACTACTGCACGGATTCTAAAACATTTTGTACCTCCCAGTCATTTTGACCCCAAAATATGTGAAAATAGATCCCATGTATAAAAATACCAAAATTATCCTTTAAGGTGGTGCCATGGCTGCTTCGTATGTAATAACTGCGATGGTGAGTGTTAGTTTTGTGTAGTGAGTACAGCATGACGACCAACTATGTGTGGTAGTACCAAAGGTAGTGCTTATTCTCCTGGCAGTAGTGTATAAAAGGACCAGGGGGACAGACAGACACTGGGTGTCCAGCACCACATGGAGAAAGAGAGGGGTTGTGTGTGAAATTATTTCCTCAGTAAGTCACTTCTCCCTGTGCAAAAGACACTCTGACATAGTAGGCAGTAAATTGAGATTTTAGACAGTTATGAATCACCACCGCGACCCTGTACGCAGGATAAGCGGTTGACGATGGATGGATGGATGGATGAATCACCACTTTGAGACTTCACTGAGGTAATGCTGTTAGCATAAAGTAGTGAACATAACATTGACACTACTTTTTTGTTACATTGTGGGGATTTTTTAAGGGCAAAATGTACATATTGGAGATTAAATATAGTGCACTAGTAAATAGGGAGTAATTTCAGAGACATCCAGACAGACTGTGTTTGACTGTTTCAGCACTATAGACAGAGTACAGTGTCACTACAAAGGGAAACACTATATAAATATACACGCGCAGGAAAAACTATGTGATCTGATTTTCATCTAAGTCGCAACAATAGACAAACACAGTCTGCTTAAACTAATACCACACTAACACTTATCATGTTTTCGTTGAACACACTGTGTAAACATTCACAGTGCAGGAAAAAAAGTATGTAAACCTTGGATTTAATGAGAGAAACAAATTTTATATATATATATAGACGCAGGTATGTGAGCCCTTTTGAATTACCTGGATTTCTGACAAACAAAGTCTGCTTAAACTACATTTATTCATTTATCTGACGCTTTTATCCAAAGCGACTTACAATTAATTGCTATACATGTCAGAGGTCGCACGCCTCTGGAGCAACAAGGGGTTAAGTGTCTTGCTCAGGTACACAATGGTTGGATTGAACCTGGGTCTCTCACACCAAAGGCAGGCATCTTATCCACTGTTCCATCACCACCCAACTAATTAAACTAACTAAAAACTAATACCACACAAACAATTTTCATCAGGTTTTGAGAAACCAAGTCCATATTCAACCAGGTATATCTTCAACCAAGTCCAGTTTAACCTTCGTTGGATATATTAATTCAATTCATTTAATTTATACAATGAATATTAGCCTATGGTTACACTCATTTTTTTCAACCTGGGAATGACTGAGCCTTGGCATTACATATAATAGAAGGTGTATGCTTCCCCAATTATGCTGTTGTCACTTAACTTGTTTTCCTTGAACATTCAAGCCAGGTTTGCACATATGAGCTCATGCTGCACAGCTGAATGTATAAAACAGTTAAATCACAAGGGTCTATTTCAGACCACACATGATTAAATCAAGAGAAATGCAGTTCTGTCTAATATATTCTTACAGTTTACAGGGTATGGGATGAGTCAGGGTTTATTGCTCCTCAGAATTGTGCATTAGTCTGCTGTATGTGCCTGCATGTGTTTAACAACCCAGTGACACCCTGAACAGTTCACAACCTGAACCATTGTAAATTCTGACTTGTGTGACAAGCTCTGCGGTGCCAAACAACATAATGGCCCTCAATGGAGTGCAGAGGGAGCTCCTCCCTGGAGTGGAACTGAATGAAATGTATTGAACGGCTTCTCATCAGGACACCAGTGTCAATTGGTAGAAAACAGGAGGAACAGAAGAGAAGACAATTTTTATTTTCTGCATTGATCTATGGTGGCTAGCCATTGTGCTTGTCTTTCCTTTCATCTTAACCTAAAACAAAGAAGCCATATGGAAAATCTTTTACATTCTTTTTACATGCACTAAAGGCATTTTTGCCTGGATTCTGAGGTAATTTGTGACTATACAGTAAATCCAGGCTCAGAATAGAATATTGTTTCATTTCACATCCAATGTTGGGATACCAATTATCAGGTGTGTTTATACAGAACTGAGGTCTGTGTGGGTTTAAAACATTTCAACTTAAGCAAATAATGTGTGCTTTATGACTCCACTTCAAGGAAGTACAAAGGGAAAAAATAAGTATAAGGAAAGAAACTGGAGGAAAATAACAAAGAACTGGAGTACCTGGCAAGTGTCAGAGTCTCAGGCTAGAATTATGGCTCAAAGATACACGTCTCAGAGGATCTACAGCGGCGGACACCTCCCAAATCTCAACAATGTATTGTGTGGACTTCAAGAAATGTGATTTGATGTTGTGATTGGCTGTCAGGAGTTTTACATTTGTAAATCTATGTGAAACAGCCACACATTTGTCTACAATGCAGCCTCGTCAAATCGCTATATTGGTATATTGTTTTTGGTGAGTAATGATTATTTGTCCTGGAGTGGGTTTGGGAGTGTGCCCATCCAGTCTACATGTGCTTTGTAGATCTGGAGAAGGCGTATGTCCTGGTCCCCCTGGAGATACTGTGGGAGGTGCTGCGGGAGTATGGGGTGAGGGGGGCCCTTCTCAGGGCTATCCAATCCCTGTACATCCAAAGCGAGAGCTGTGTCCGAGTACTCGGCAGTAAGTCGGACTCCAGGTGAGGGTTGGCCTTCGCCAGGGCTGCGCTTTGTCACCAATCCTGTTTGTGATTTTCATGGACAGGATATCGAGGCGTAGTCGTGGCGAGGAGGGGCTGCGGTTCGGTGGGCTTGGGATCTCGTCACTGCTTTTTGCGGATGATGTGGTCCTGATGGCTTCATCGGTCCGTGACCTTCAGCTCTCACTAGATCGGTTCGCAGCAGAGTGCGAAGCGGTTGGGATGAGGATTAGCACCTCTAAATCTGTGGCCATGGTTCTCAGCAGGAAACCGGTGGAGTGCCAACTCCAAGTAGGGAATGAGTCCTTACCCCAAGTGAAGGAGTTCAACTGTGAGTTCAAGTACCTCGGGGTCTTGTTCACGAGTGAGGGGAGACTGGAGCAGGAGATTGGCTGGAGAATCGGAGCAGCGGGGGACGGTATTGCACTCGCTTTATCGCACCGTTGTGACAAAAAGAGAGCTGAGCCGTAAGGGTTTCCTCAGGCGGGTTACCGGTGTCTCCCTTACAGATAGGGTGAGAAGCTCGACCATCCGCGAGGAGCTCAGAGTAGAGCCGCTGCTCCTTTGCGTTGAAAGGAGCTAGTTGAGGTGGTTTGGGCATCTGGTAAGGATGCCTCCTGGACGCCTCCCTAGGGAGGTGTTCCAGGCACGTCCAGCTGGGAGGAGGCCTCGGGGAAGACCCAGGACTAGGTGGAGAGATTATATCTCCACACTGGCCTGGGAACGCCTCGGGATCCCCCAGTCAGAGCTGGTTAATGTGGCTCGAGAAAGAGAAGTTTGGGGTCCCCTGCTGGAGCTGCTGCCCCCGCGACCCGACCCCGGATAAGCGGATGAAGATGGATGGATGGACGATTATTTGAAATTTTGAGCACAAAAACTGAGAAATAATGCGAAATAAAGCAGAACATTTGCTTTACATTTCATCATTACAGGGATGATGTTACAATTTCATTAAGTCAGGAAGTACTGTAAGTAAACATGAGTGAGCCCTCAAATAATCACACATTAAGTCTCTGACATCACATCACTTTCTTTCCCTGCATCCCATTGTTTGGACAATATGGTGGACAGCTTTCTGAGACCTCCTTCCAGGCAGTTCACTGTTCTAATACGTTATGACTGCACTCCAATAAAGTGTAGATTTTTAACCTGTAGAAAACTGTGATCCAGGCTTGACAAAGCTTGATTGAGTAGAGACACGGGAGGAACAAACTTTGCCCTCCAACTCTTTAAATATGTTTGTCACACTGACTGACTCGATTTGCCTGACTGGGTGACAGTGTGTCTGAGCAGTTCATTGTCCGTGACTGGTAACTGGTGTATGCTGGAGGAAGAAAGCTCAAGAAAACACAAAGCCGACACACACATACTTTCTTCCCAGGAGAAGCCCTGAATAAAATGCAGACTTTCATCAGGAGACAAAGGGTCAACAACGGTGGCTGCAGGGGAACAAAGGGATGGTGTGTGCTGTATGTGTGTGTGTGTGTGTTTGACAGCAGAAAGTGTAGTGATTGCATACTGCTGTATGGTCACTGGAGTGTGTGAGCTTAGCAAAGAGAGATTGGACACTGTGTGGGCACTGATTTGTGGGGTGGAGATTGTTAGCTCTCGTTTGCCAGAGGGAGAAAACACAAACACACTTCACCTCCCTGGAGTTGTGTGGAATGAAACACACTGGCTTAAGGACAGACAACACTGATATGTCACTACTCAGATGAAGCTACTGATATTTAAACACAAGACTTAGAATAACAGCCAGAGGCATGTTCAGCTACAAATGCTTGCCAAAAAACATTGTTTCGCAAACCAACAAATATTAGATTTGTCAGATGCAATTACTTGAGGAAGTTGTGTAATTGGAATAGCAAAACATTTTAGATTATTATTATTATGAGGCATTTAAAATCTGCAGAGCTTTTACACAGCGGATGACTGCCCGGACATTAATCACTGTCACACCAGGAGCTGACACTGGGTTTCAAGTGAAAGAAAGGCCCCAACAAGACATCAGAATTTATCAACGTGTTGGTAGAATTTAAATTTGAAAGTTGCTGTTGTTATTGAACACAGCAGCGCAGCTGAAGGGCTGTAATTAGCTTTGGCAAGCCTTTCAAGCTTAGCTACCACATCTAACAGGGCAAAAAATAATGTCAATATTACTTTTAAATAATAATATTGATTAATATTTTGATTTTGTTGTACACAAACCACAGAATTGTTTATTTTCAATGATACCTGGCACAATGAATTCCCTTCATATTAACTTGTGTCCTTGAAAATACTAATTCTTATGTACTTCCTTAATGTATCATCTGACTTCAATACTCACTAATGAAAATAATCAATAGCCTCAGCCTAATTTGACTGTGTTCAGCTGATATATTTATCATTTGGTAACAGCAGACTACAAATTAGTTTGGTCAGCATGCTGGTAGAGGAATATGCACGTAAATAATCAATGCTCAGCACACATGTGAACATTCATAGCACTTTGTTGAAGGCTCACTGGATTACCAAAGAAATAGTACTAGTTATCTTTCTCTTTTCTGTCCAACACTGCGCCACTGTTGAAAAACAGAGGAACACACCTGTAGCTGCACAGCACTTCATTTAAAATGGTAATGCGTTGACCCAAAGACACCACTCACACTGCGGCTGCTGTGTTGCTTAGCAACTACTTGTTTAGCAGATGTTCAGAAACAAATTTGACTTTTTTGCTGGAGGGCATTTAATTGAATTTATTCTTATATGATTATACCATTTACGGTATCTCACAAAAGTGAGTTCACCCCTCACATTTTTGTAAATACTTGATAATATCTTTTCATGTGACAACGCTGAAGAAATGACACTTTGCTACAGTGTAAAGTAGTGAGTGTGCAGCTGGTATAACAGTGCAAATTTGCTGTCCCCTCAAAATAACACATCAAACAGCCATTAATGTCTAAAGCGGTGGCGCTGTGAGTACACTCCTAAGTGAAAATATCCAAATTGGGCCCAAAGTGTCAATATTTTGTTTGGCCACCATAATTTTCCAGCACTGCCTCCATGCCCCTCTTGGGCCTGGAGTTCAGCAGAGCTTCACAGGTCGACACCGGAGTCCTCTTCCACTCCTCCATGACAGCATGACATCAGAGAGCTGGTGGATGTTAGAGACCTTGTGCTCCTCCACCTCGGGTTTGAGGAGCCCCACAGATGCTCAGTAGGGTTCAGGTCTGGAGACATGCTCGGCCAGTCCATCACCTTTACCCTCAGCTTCTTTAGCGAGGCAGCGGTCGTCTTGGAGGTGTGTTTGGGGTCGTTATCATGTTGGAATACTGCCCTGCGGCCCAGTGTTTGAAGAGAGAGGATCCCGCTCTGCTTCAGTATGTCACAGTACATGTTGGCATTCATGGTTCCCTCAATGAACTGCAGCTCCACAGTGCCGGCAGCACTCATGCAGCCCCAGACCAGGACACTCCCTCCACCTGCTGGACTGTAGGTAAGACGAGCCCGTTCTCAACGCAGGGCGTCCAATACCAACGCTTTCAGAAAAAGTGACAAAACGTACGTTTGTGATAAAGGTGTTGACAGCCCCCGAAGCCCCTACCCTTACCACAACCATCAGAAATGTTAGTCCCTAAACCTAAGTCACTGACTTTATGCATGTCGACCGGCTAACCCCGCAGCTGCTAACAGGTAGGCATTTCAAAACATTCTAGCCACTCTAGCAGTGCAAGTCAACATTAAATCTGCTAAATATTATCATGTTAGCATGTTTGCATGCTGATATTGTCATTTAGCTCAAATGCCCTAGTACAGTCTCAAGGAGCCGCTAAAATGGCTTTAGTTCTGAGGTTTTTCAGATCTAAAATGACATAACTGATATGACACTAAACACAAACACACATACATATAAATTCTGTACAGGCAGACTATCTGAGACTCCTTTTCATTACATGTTCTCACACACTATGAGGTACAAGGTCAGTATCGACCTGTATGATGGTGGCAACAAATATGCGCAGTTAAGTCTTTCACATCTATTCTTGTAGTATTTCAAAGAAAGGTAAAGAGAGAATGGTGCAGCTCTGAATGGCTCTAATTACCTTGTCATCCATTTTGATTATTTTTATATTTTCAAAAAGGCAATCACTTTGAAAACACAGTGGCAAATTGGATTTGCACACAGACTTCTGTTTTCAGCTAGTGAGCAGCTTACTGTAGGCTATATACGGTATTATATTTGCTATATTTCGATACATTGTACTGCACTGTTTGTTATTGATGCTTTAGACAGATTTGTTTTACTTAACAAACTGTCAAACACTGAAAACTTAGATTTAATGTCTGGCTCTTCTTCAGTTATTCTTTGATTAACAGTTTCTGATTTAAATCATCTCTTTGCTAATGATTTTGCCAATTATAGACTATTTCACTTTGCCAAAGTTGAAGACATCTGCCGGGAGAATGTATCAGTTTCTCAGCTGGACAAAACACTGTCAAGTGTCAGTCCCCTGGAGGAATAAAGATTTAACTCAATGGGCCATGAATATTCCAACTCACAATTTAGATTTAATTAGAACTGCTCAAGTTGCCATTCTCTATTTCAGTCTATTGACCTTGAGGAAAGAGAGAGCCAAGGCCTGAGCTTACAATGAAGTCTGAGAGAGTGAGAGAGTGAGAGTGAGAGTGAGAGTGTGAGAGAGAGAGGTGTGATGGACAAAAGAGACAGTGACAATTGTACCATCCGTCCACCCACCCACAGACACACACACACACCTCCAAGATGGATTTTGCTGTCCTACTGTGCCTCATTCTCCGCTGCGGCAATGTCAATCTGAATGAAAATGAAAATCTTTGCGACTCAAATTGGATTTGCACTGATGAAGGTCATTTCATTGGGCAAGAAGAGCAGACTAATTCACGGAATGAGGATTGATTCTGATTGTTCTGTAGCTCATTTCTTCTTCTTTAGTCTCTTATCTTCCTGCAACACAGCCACCCTGCCTGATGATACATACTGTATTTCCCAGGACACCCAAATAGTCTTTGGCATCCAAGCATAGAGAAAAGTTGTCTAACTAATCCCTCAAGGCTCACAAATGGACTGTCTGGCATCACAATGCACAGTTATCTGGCCTTATAAATAGCAATGTGTGTCTCTGGGTAGAGTTTCTTTATTCTGGCCTCTGTTACTTAAAGGTTACCTGTTAGTATCGAACACTCATCAGTACTGTTTGCACTGGAGATGTCATATAACAATATATATTATGTCTTTGTATAAATTAAATTAACTTTCCAAAGGGTAATTATGCATGTAATTGAAACAAGCAACTAGGCTCATTATTTAAATTTCATCAATCAATTAACCTTAACTACCTTTTCCATTAAGTGATCCATCGTTTGGTCTATAAAATGTCACAAATTACACAACAAGTAGTTTCAACCAAGCAATCTGATTCAACCAGACAATTAAAATATGATCAAACATTGATTTATATGGTGGACTTAGTTTTGAGGAATGGTTGGAAAAGGACACAAAACCAAAACGCGACAGATCGAAAGTCGCAATGTCGAATGAAAAGCTCAGTCAATAAGAGAAGTCAAGGAATGAAGTCGGTGCGTCCCGGTCAACTTCATGGGCTGTTTCCAGGACTGTCTTTGGATTTTGCAACAGGATTCTCCACGAATGTTATGGTTAAATTAGAAGTAACCAGGGTTAGCGCTACTCCATTAACAGCTTTGTTGGGTTTAGAGCAGGCATTAATCACTTTATTAACAACCCTCCTCTTAGTCAGCACGGTGTATCACTACGAGGGCTGACCAATAATTCTTAATTGTGGAAACACCACAGTTTCCCCAAATCCCATTGTGACAATATGAAATACCTTATTTTATCTGGCCAACAGTCAAAAACCTAAAACCTCAAAAACAAATGTATTCCTTTTTCAATTAAATTTGCTTAAAATTATTACTTTGAACAACAGAACTGCTTAAAACAATAACATAATATGTTTTTATGTCTATCTCACAATAATATTAAAGTTGCTAAATGATAAGATCCAATTTTTGGCAAGCCTTCATAATTAAACAGGGCCATTCTGACAATAAACATATACACTTCCTCAGTGAAGAAGGTGAAGAAGAAGGTGAAGATGAAGAAGAAGGTGAAGAAGGTGAAGGTGAAGATGAAGAAGGTGAAGAAGATGAAGATGAAGAAGATGAAGAAGGTGAAGGTGAAGAAGAAGGTGAAGAAGATGAAGAAGGTGAAGGTGAAGAAGAAGGTGAAGAAGATGAAGATGAAGAAGGTGAAGGTGAAGAAGAAGGTGAAGAAGAAGGTGAAGAAGAAGGTGAAGAAGAAGATGAAGAAGGTGAAGAAGATGAAGAAGAAGGTGAAGAAGAAGGTGAAGAAGAAGGTGAAGAAGAAGATGAAGAAGGTGAAGAAGATGAAGAAGAAGGTGAAGGTGAAGAAGAAGGTGAAGAAGAAGATGAAGAAGGTGAAGAAGATGAAGAAGAAGGTGAAGGTGAAGAAGAAGGTGAAGAAGGTGAAGAAGAAGGTGAAGAAGAAGGTGAAGAAGAAGATGAAGAAGGTGAAGAAGATGAAGAAGAAGGTGAAGAAGGTGAAGAAGAAGGTGAAGAAGAAGAATGTTTCCATGACACAGTAAATTTGTTAATTGCAAGAGGTGGCAAAGTGTCATAAATATGCCTCTTCTTAGTACATTCATAATCCAGCCCTGTTCAGCTATCGCTTCATCAGACCAGTCGGTTGAATCCAAACAGAAGGGGTCAGCTTTCTCTTTCTAAATGCTATTGTGCCCCTAGCTACAACATTCAGACTGCGGCTCGTGCTTGTGTTAAGATCTGGTGGTGAAATTGCAGCTTAAAGCTCCTGCATTCGCGTGCTTGTGGACCATGTTTGTGTCCTCAGATAATCTGCAAAAAATTATGTCACAAATGTAAATTTGTTCAAAATAACTGGACTCACTCAAAGGGTTCACTGGGGTCGTCCTTCTGCAGTTCTGTAGGGATGGGTATCCGTTTGTAGTACATTTCCCAGTCAAACGCCCCTCGCATGGCGTCCCCTGCCTGCGTCTCATAGCCAAAGTTGTCATGGTCGATTACATCTATCATAGGACACACAATGGTCTTCCTGTTCTGGGCGATTCGGTCTGAGAGACACAGAGGGTGGCAGAAGGGTTGGTAGGCAGGTAATGACAATAGATATTGTAGAAAAGTTGTAGATAGATGGAACCTCTATAGCCAAGAAATACAATCTACTGCAACTCCTCTTATTTACTGTAGAAGTCTGGGAGCTGGGAGAGCTTCAACAAAAGCATAATGGTCCAATCTCAGACTGTTTCATTGTAATAGTTTTTACAGCTCTGGTAAGGGAGAGGACTGCAGTACTTCACAAGAAGAGAAAAATCTGATTTGAGAAAAGTACGAGAAAAGTATAATATAAAATTTCTTCTGCACAGAGCTTTGTTTTTTACAATATACCTTTTTTCTTTTTCTATCATATCCTGTTAATCATCTTGCGACCCTTCAGATTTATTTTGAGAGGTCCTGGCTCCCAGTTTGGGAACCACTGAATGTTTTTTTATCAGTCAGCTGTAGCAATTGGGTATAGAGTTGAGGTTAGAATAAGGATTGGGTTCACATTAGGGGAGAGTGTAGGCATGTAATGGTGATGAGTTAATAATAATAATCATCATCATCTTTATTTGTATTGCACCTTTCATACATAAAATGCAGCTCAAAGTGCTTTACATCATGAGCACTTAGTTATGTGCGTTTGTTCCTCACCCAGCAGCGGAGGCAGCCAGTTGACGTTGGACTCACAGTGGGAGTCTAGGAAGGTGATGACTTCTCCTTTAGCGGCAGCAGCTCCAAGCAGCCGAGTCCTGATCAGCCCCTCTCGTTTCTTGGTTCTAAGGATGCGAACCTTCGGCAAGCGCACCATGTACTCCTCTAGTGCCACCTTTAGGTGCTCTGCAGAGATTGAGACAGAGACAGCAGTAATCAGAATGGTGAATAATATAAAATTATATTGATGATTGTATTGATGTGAAGCTTCCCTAAGCTCTCTTGAGGAAAAGAAACTAAAACTAAACCATTAGCTGTCATCATCAAACAAGACATCTGCATATGCCACCTGCTCCAAACTGAAATGTTTCCCTTTAGGCATCTTCATAATAACACTCTCTCACCCATACTGGGACATTTTTTATATTTTCACTTACTTTTCTGCACTCAAAGCCTTTTTTTTTTTAATATCTTTATGTCATGAGACAGAATGTTACCCTAAAGAGAAAGAATACAACTGTGAGGAATGAAAACTGAAATTTAATCAGCCCCTCCAAACATGTGGTCATAAAGCATTTTGGCAAAAAAACAAAACAGTGTTTTTTCTCAAATTGCAGTGATGCTCAACATTTTATCGAACACAATTCATAATGCCCTACGAGGGAATGATATATATTGCATCCTCCAATAATATGTTTATTGTCACTGAGTCATGTGTTGATGCAACACGTGACAGAGTTCAGATCAAACTGATTTTGAGTCTTTCTTAAGCTGTAGTGATTCAGTAAATCTCAAGACAGAGGAAAATGTCAGCGAAATGAAACATACTGGAATATACTGGAAGGTAAAGAAATAAATAAATACAAAAGAGAGAAAAAAAACTGAAAGAAAGTATTAATCAATCAGTCCACAGAGCGGCATTTGACAGAAATCAATCCTCACCTAAATGGAACCTGTAAATCTTTCTGCTCAAACGTCAAGTCCGTTCTGACAGGTCAAAAAAAACCCATTGAGCCAGAGTCATGGCCATGTTACATTCGCTGTCTGTGTACTGACACTGTGTTTTCAAAGCTGAAACTAACTGTAAGCTGGGCCAGAATGGCTCCTGTCCCGGCTCTTTTTCCTCTGCTCTGGCGATCACTGCACCCCCGTGAGGCTCTGGCTCGGTGGATTGTCTAAGGGCCGCTGTCATGTTTCAGCAATAAAGCCGGGAAAAAATAAAAAAAAAAAAAAACAGATGAAAAACAAAAGTGTGGCAAAGTTTGAAGGAGCTAACGGCTGCTGCATCTACATGCTGTTGCCAATATTTTGATGCCTTCAGGCCATCTATTATTTCGCTGAGTCATGCAGGTAAATTGTTCTTCTTGACCCATGATTGCACACATACACTTTCACTAACTAACAGCCCTTTTGTAGAATGCAATGGAAGCTGTAACACCCTAAATCAATTCAGATTCAAAGAGATGAACTTTTATGGCCGTTCTTCAGTGAAATATCATGTATTGTATTTTATTTCTTCATCTTTTCTGAATCTGTCGCTGAACTTTAACACAAGAAAAGTTTGTAAAGCCTGATAAAAAGGGCCACTATTTGTAGTAGAATTTGTAGTAGAATTTGTAGAATACAGACAGACAGGCCAGACGTTAATAAAATTACCTCTGTCAGTATTCCTCATTGATAGCAGTTCTTACAAAAAGGGCCACTGTCACAGAGGAACCCCCCACCACCACCTCCAACACAACCACTAATTGGATTCTGAATATCAGAGGAGAGGATGGAGGGAAGGCAGCAGTGCTTTCAAACCTTTACAGGATAAAGTGGCAGGCAGGATGTCTTTATCTCTGCAGTCTGCTGTTGTTCCTGCTCCATCCTTGCTTTCCATTTTGCCCCTCCTTTGTTCCACTCTTCATCTTCCCTCCCTCATTCAACTCGTCCTTCTGTTTTGAAGCCGCCGCCTCTTAGGGAGGAACTCCTGATCCCAAGGGACAGCTGACACATTGAAGACAGCAGGACCAGCCAAAACCAACAAACCTGAAACCAGCAGGCCTTCAAATCTGTCTCTCTGCCCTCTCACAATCTCCCTCCATCCTTCTTTCCTTCCTCTCTCCTGTGATTTAGTTTTCAATGAGCCTGAGTGAATGACAGCTCATCTCCTCAAGTCAAACAGCATCAAAACCCGCCAAGCCAGTTCAAACCAGAGTGTTTGGGCAAGACCAGATCTGACCAGACATTATTAAAGCAGAGCAAACCAAATTAGAAGAGCGTAGCAATCAAGACCAGAGTGAGGAGAGTTGTCTATAAAAATGTCCCACAGGCCTCTGCTAATCCCGAAAGCCCCATTTGGGAAGCAGCCTGCCTGACGGTCTGGCTCAAATGAAGCCGTGATCCATGTGTTAAAGTTAGAGCCAAAAGTTTAGCCGTAAAGCCAAGTAATGGATTATTTACCAAGGCAATAATCCAATCTGCCTGTGACATTAACATACAGCGCAGTCAGAAAGTACGGATAGTGTCATATTTGAGAAGAAATAGGATAAAGAGCTGAGTTTTGCTTTGATTTAAGGGTGGTTACATCTACACCAGAGGACACTGTAGAAACTGCAGCATCAATAAAAGACACAAGAATGTAATTTCTATCATAACTATATAAACATTCAATAAATGTTTTTTTAACACACCATAACGCAATTGTATGTTGATATAAGGCCATTATTAAGTGTTCACTAATGCACACTATTCAGCAATTATAACTGCTCCTATGAAAACATTTCATATCATCATCACAAATGAGTTTTACTATACATTCATTATCTGTTGCTGAGGAGTTACAGTTACAGCACGCTATAAAATATGTTTTTATACCGCAAATGCTAAATAGGAGGGTTAAAGTATTTTTGCAACATTATATTTAGTTTATCATTCAGTTAAGACTATGGATAAAATAACCCGATGAGAATGTCTGGGTTTGACGAATCCGGCAAATTAAATACAACGAGACACATACTTCATTACTTTGATAACAGATCTTACAAAAAATCCAATATTGCTATAAAATGACCCTGTTCATTTATTCACTACGATGGTCAAATAAAACCAGAGGTGTGAAGTGATGAGTCACCGCGGTATAAAATGTACAGCATAATCTCTGGTGGTTGACAAATTTATCGTCTCATGATTTATCCTCATGTCACCCAAACAGTATTTGGCGTCAGATCAATACTTCATTTAGTAGGAAAATCCATTCTTTATTTTATTACAATACCCGATGAGTATTGGCCTATATTTTGAATGATGTACTCTGTTGTAATTTGAATGTTTATTCATTTAGTGAAGAATAGATCATTTGCGCAGCTATCCGATTGCTTTACTTTATATATGTAAAGTTTACACTTTATCCTCCATGTGTTATCTGTAACAGTGATATTTTCAGTTTTAACTTACAACATCAACCTGCCTAATTACCTATAAAGGTCACCTATAAAAAGACTAATCTCTAATTACTTAATATTAGACTCATCACATAATTAATATGTGCTGCAGGGTTTCCACACTGAAACAGAGGCTGAGAGGCTCTGAGGGGCGAGCCTTTACCTTCATAATACTGCAATAAATCAGCCCATTAGCTATTAACCATTAGGAGATTGATTCAGGCTAAACTTTTGCCCTGCATGGGATGACTCTTAAATAACCTTCCTAATGATAGCCAGTGAGATTAAACAATGAACATTTGCCTTGCATGTACAAAACATTCAGCGAAGGAGAGGGGAGCGAGAAAGGTTACGGCGTCTAATTATGAACGGTAAATTTGACACGAATAAATTGGAATACGTCTCCTCTGGTTTACTGAAAATTGGTGAAGCTATAAATCACCCAAACGAGAGCAGGCTGATGTCTGCAAACACATTAGTCATTATTAGAATGGAAATGATGAGGGCTCAGACATCATCGATGCACGGGTCACCTCCGTAGACACCAACAGCCGAACATTCGCTGCCCTCCATCTGTTACTGCAGAACGAACGCATTGCATCTTCTTCTGAGCCATTAATTATAATTCAATCACAAACACTTAAACTAAGTAAAGAAGAAGCCACGGCGCACTGTGGCCACCAGTGCTCTACAAGTATTCAACAAGGGGAGTACATTCATTTGATGACAACTTTCCATTATCACACTGTTTGATTTGGTTCAGAAACCAGCTGCATAAAACTAAAAATACAATACACACTATATTTCTTGTTCTTCATTCCCTTCTGCAGTTTTTTGTTGGGTGAGGCGGGGGGGGGGGGTTTCAATTCAATTAACCTCAAATTACAGTGTATCCAATATGGCATCTAAATCTTTGGCTTTCCAAGGTGCTGGATTACTTCCCAGAAGTCTTGGCACAGCACCAAAGAGCCAAGCTGCTAATTTATTTCTCCAAAATATTCGGCTGCTCCTGTGAACTCCATCACACATCCTCCCTTTTTTCCCC
Organism: Micropterus salmoides; assembly: GCF_014851395.1. Classification (NCBI taxonomy): domain Eukaryota; kingdom Metazoa; phylum Chordata; class Actinopteri; order Centrarchiformes; family Centrarchidae; genus Micropterus; species Micropterus salmoides. The sequence continues at coordinate 8,169,025 of NW_024044681.1, forward strand.
CCCGAGTGCCAGTATGGGAACATTTGAGGCTGCTTTTTTTTTTGCAATTGTCATTAAAAGAAAAAAAAGATGCTGAGGGAGAGTGTGTGATGATATAAGCAGTTGGGGGGGTGGGGGGGTAAAAGGACTCCCCCGCCGCTCATCCTCCCGTTCATTCAAAATACACACAGCTTAAATTGCTACTGAGGCAAAGATAAGAGATGTATAACAGATGTGCACTTTGCCGTCACGTCGTAAAAATGATGAAAGCAGCATTTTGATAAGCAAGAGGAGAGGATGGACAATTTCATGTCTCTGCCCTCAAGCGCTGTCGTGCATTTACAGCACAGACACGCATGCTACTGCTATAGAACCACAACACTGACATCTGTATCAGGGCTGCTGTATTTCTGCTGCAAATTTGCATTTGAAGGTTGCATTTTGAGAGCGGGGTGATTTGAGCCTGTGGGGGAAGTTGTTTCTCGGCAGCCATAAACAAAATTGGTCACGTGACCACACATTTTTGAAGAGTTAATCATTTTACTCACCCTGTGATGGAGAGAGGCCCAAGGAATTAGTGATGAGCACATTTAAGATCAAAAAACAGTTTTCTGCTGTTCAAAGTGTTTTGTTTTTTTTTATGTTCAAGGAGTCCTGGTTCTTGTGTCAGAACAATTACAGAAAATCTTACGTAGGTGTTAGTGCTTTAGGAAGTGACAATATGAGGCTATACTGTTAGCGTGACATTACCCTTAAACAGCTGGATGACACAATTTTGTTAAAATGGCAGGGACGGGGTAATTTGAGCCCAAGACCTGGGAGAAGTTAAGCCAGATATTTTACTGTAATTTCACATTGCATTCTTATGCATCACCGAAATGATGTGAAGTTATGCATTTTAGACCAGAAACCATCATGTCATGCTTCTATAAATGGAAGACAGACAGGCTTCAACTCCTATTGTGGGTTTGGACAGGGCAGTGGGAGAGGTACAAAAATGGGAAGTCCGTTCATCAGGTGGGAAGGGACATGATGATAAACAGGATGGCTTTAAAGCGATACATTGACATGAAACAACCAGGAGACATAGCTGCAATGTTTCACTATCTAAGTGCAATTGAATGTTGGGACCTGGCGTTTGAGTTCGCACGATGAAATGACATTGATGTCACCGACCCCCATGTGGCTCAACTTACCTCTTTATATGGCAGCAAGTTGAGCCAAGAGTCAACTGTTTTTTGTAAAGTCATATTTTGAAGACAGTTTATTTTAGATCCAGATTGATCATTCCCAGGGACGCACCACATCCTAAAATATATGAACATGTTTTAGTTACTGTCATGTCCTCACTTCAAAGACACCTTATGTCTCAACTCACCCCGCCCTCACCTCTGCACCCCAGTTATTAATATGAATATTTAAATCAGTTTTGACAAAATTGTTCGGCTCATCTTAACAATTCAATTTAAATAGAACAATAGGGTTGAGTTCTGACTACATTGCTACTGGTCTCAGGTCTGTGTGTCAATCTTGTACTTGAGTGGATGCAAGTAGACTCACGATCAGTTCTGATAATGTGTAAGATATGTGTGAACTGAAAAGAAAAATGACATGTATTGCAACTGTTTTTGACCCCAGCTGCTTATTTATTGATGGAGCATCTTGCTGCTGCCAGTGTTGGTTCTCTCTCTATCTGGGTCTGTTCGGGTCAACTGTGTTTTAGATCGACTCCAATTATTTCTGGTCTATTTCAAACTGGTTATGACTGAAAATAAAAATGAATGTATGTACCTTGGTCTCAGTTAGGTTTTCCACTCGTCTGTTTCAGACCAGGTCCAGAATTTTGGAAGGATTGGATCCATTTCGAAGCGATTAAAAAACCTGAATCTGATAAGCTCAGAGTCTAATTAACCTCACAAATGTTGGGTTCATGTTTGATACAATTTTAGTCTGTGCAATGACAATAAAGGAATTAGCAGAGAGATGGGGAATGACATGCAACAAAAAACTTCTGATTTGGAATAGTAAGCTGTACCATAGTTTCTTTCTTCCTTCATAACAGCAAGGAACATCTGTAGGTTCATTGATCTCAACTGAGAATGAACTGGAATACGGTGATGAGCTTGTTTCTTGGACAAACAGCAAAGTCAGTCCCTGGCACTTTGTTGACGACCTATCACACAAGTCGTGTAGTCTACCAATCTATCTATCTCTCAGCCAGGTCATGCATGAGTGTCTAACTCTGTGGTCACCTAATGTTTCCACAGTTGCCATCTCTGAGGCAAAAGTCTCATGTAGTCCGATCCTGGCAGAAGGAAGACAAACTATCTACAGTTATGCATAACAGAAAGGTAATGCAGGAATTTGCCTAAAAGCCAGCCCACTGCATCTAAGAATTGTCAATTTGCATGCAAAAAAGATATGGAAACATAATAAAAGGAGTGTAAAATGAAGCAGAAGCACTGATACAACAGAGGACAGTTGAGGCAAAACTGACTTCATAAAGGCACGACAGGAACAGCAGAGGAGAGGAGAGTCACAGTTAGTCACTGTTAACACGGCAGCACTGATGTGTTCACTCTAAATTTCGAAGCCTCATCCTGTCGAGCGGCTCTCGTACTGCCGCTGTAAAAATATCCCCATGGGGATTGTTAGTCCTTGAGAGAGTCAGAGTTTCTGAACTGCAGCCTGTCAGCTCGGACCTGTTCAGGTTTTCACACAGACACCGTTTCTGCTTTAAGAGAAAGAGCTTTTAATGACTTTTCTGGCCCACGATCCCGTTTTAAGGTTTCGTAATCCACATGACCCCATGACGAGAAGACCAGTCAAGTTGTTGAAAATGATCATGATGTTCTTAAGTACATTATTATTAAGAGCACGGAGGAGCTCCAGATGTATCATACAGAAATATAAGTATTGAACACCTTCCACAACCATGTCTGAATAATAAATGACCCATAATGTGGCTCTGATCTCAATGTGGAACTAACGATCATGCAGGTGTGAATCATTTGTTGATTATCATTTTTTTGTTTGATATTGGTGACACTTTTGATGAGCTCTCATTGATGTGTATGTACATTTAGAGTCTCTGTAGGAGCTTATCTGATGTTTCCTGATTCACTATTCAACCATCCTTTAGGTGCATCTCTGCTCTCCAGCTATTAAAACATAACATCAAACCACCATTTTTGTTATTGGCCGTCTCTCATTTCCTAAATTTCTTTCCCTTTTCCTCCCCCTCTCTTTTGCCTTAATGGTTAACTGACTATTATGATTGTTTTGGTTCCAAGACTGCCCCCATTAAGCTGGCAGGATGCCAGTTACTTCCTCTATTACAGATGCTAATGATGCTCCTCTGGGAGCGGATCTGATTCTCAATTTAAACTTCAATTAAAGTGAAATAATAAAAATAACCGCTTTATGGAAACAAGACAAAACAAAGAGGATGTCTCGTTCTGTGAAGCTGTGTTCGTCCTAGGTGTTGAAACGTGGGAAATTACACCTTAAACCTTAAAACAGGGAGAAAATGACTTCAGGGCACTACATTAATTGAGGCACACAAGTTTTGCCTGGGCAGAGGAGGTGGAACATTAGGTGTCTTTTGAATCAGTTTGTGATATCACAGCCAAAATATTTTGTAACAAGCATTTAATAAAGACAACTCTCCCAATATGCATTTATCACTCACTCAATCTCTGCCTTTCTGCTAACATGCTTGGACACTTACAGGTGCTAATGAAGTCAGCCTCCCCGGAGAACAGCTCTCATCTCCAAAGTACACTCCAATTAAAAATGAAGGAAAAAAATAAACACTCGCTAAAACATGATAACGTGCTCCACTGCTTCACGCTGCCTCTCGTGTAAAAACACCGCCTATTAGCCCCTGAAAACACAGCTTTATTAGAGGAAGCAAAATGAGTTGACAACCATTTAACTCCACATGGATGGAGAATGTGGTGAAGAAGAATAAAAAGGGAAAACTGTTCAACAGTTTTGAAATATGTTTCACTGCTGCTTTGGACACATTCAGTGAGCAGAAAAAAAGAAATCCATACAAATCCTCAATTTCAGCACTCGCTTTGCATTTGAAGAAATAACTCTTAAGATGCTATACTAGACTCATTGTCTTGAGCACAAGTGCAAAAAATGTTGGAACACACAATACTACATCTATCACTTATTTTTTGGTTAATTTGGAGAATTTGGTTAAAAGAATAACAGAAAATAAATCTAAAATGATGGAAGGTGAAAAGCCTGATTATCTGTTTTTTATTTTATTGTTTGTTTATTTTCCATTTATTTATTCTGTTCTCGCCTGTTTTAATTTTCCATTTAATTCTTTGATTAATATTTTACACCACACTGTAACTTTTACTGTCAAGTCTCTAGTATAGTTCTCTGCTTTCTGGGTCGTGGTGCAAGTACAACTGAACACTTTTCTCTGCTGTTTTGACTGCTTTTACCAAGATTGTAGCGCAAACAATCTGGACTCACGTTGACCTTCTTGAATAAGAGAAAATATAGTACAATGTTTGACAGGTGTGAGAGATAGGAAATCAAAAAAGCAAAAGCCAGATTATTTGTAACCCATTAGAATTATGGATGAACAAATAGGTTTATCTGTAAATTAACCTGTTTTTATTTTCTAATTTAATTTAAAAAAAAATTGTATAATGTCTTTTTTCACACTTCCCTATGTTGCTTTTATTGAATTGCCTTTTGGCTGAAATGTGCTATAGAAATAAACTTGCCATTGCCTACAGTGATGTCTTGAAATTCCAGCCAACAGTACAAACCCCAAAGATATTCTTTTACAATGATATACGACTGGCTGAATCACATTTGAGAAGCTGGAACAGGGAATGTTTTGCATTTTGGCTTGATGGTGCGACTGTCCGCATGTCAAACTGTCCTTGGGCAAGACACTGAAACCCAAATTGTTCCCAGTGGTTGGCCAGCACCCTGCGTGGTAGCTCTCTGCCATTAGTGTGTATGAATGGCAAAAACCTTGTACACCGCTTTGGACAAATGTAGCCATTTATCATTCATTCTAACGATAAATTGTTCATTGTCATTTCAGGACTAAAGACAATCACAAAATAAAAAAAAAAAAGTCAAAAAGAAAAGAAAACAGACAGGTGTCAAGAAACGACACGTCAGCCACGACCAGTTGCATGAGCACTTTTCAAAACACGTGCTACTGTATGTGAGAGGTGGATCTTGGTAGATTTATGTGGTGGTAGGTGTCGTATTGTAATCACTAGACGACACTTACCACCACAACAACACAGACGTAGCGGACAGGACAACCAATTTTGGAACACATTGTGTCCATGATTACGTGTAGATCAACAAATGAATGCTGGGGCAGTAGGCTTACATTGTGGCAGAGCAGGTTTGACCACGTCCATCATACACACCTTATAGAAGTGACGGGAACTTTTACATAATGCATAATAAAGAGTGCTGAGATAATTCAGACCACTTTGAGACAAGTGAAGTGATGTCAAAGATGAAAGTCTGTAAAAATCAAACCAATAGTCATTGTATAAGTATGTATGTCAGTGTGCCTCCCCTCCATCCTTTCAATCAAATCAAACTGCAATGTCCTAAAATTGGGTTGCAACAGGAAATGCATCACATTAAGCAAAGATGCCGATCCATGAGGCGTTTAATGACCTGGCCACAAAAATGACGAAACGGCTCCTCTTTGGGATGAACATGAATCCATCCCTCAAAGAAAGGCATGCTACTTGTTAATTTTGCATTGAAACATGCTAAAACATGAATCTCTCCTTTCATTGCATTCCATTACATCTATCAAATAACCCATAGGACAAATTCTAGAATATCAAAATTACGCAGTAAAGTGTGTTTTTGATGAACTGGTCTGCTGATGCTGTCATGGGTTAGTCTGAGTGCAGACTGAGGCGTGGACCCAAATGCAGACGATACGAGAGGTGCTGCAGTTCAGAAAATTTATTTACTCAAAACTTAACTTAAACAGGCTTCCACGGAAGCTCGAGGCAAGAGTACAAACAAAGGTAATTCCAACAGAAACATAACCAACTGTCTAAATCCAACAAGGAACAAAGTACTATCCAAAGGTAAGAGCCAAAAACACAGAGAACAGAGCACGGGAGAACCAAGACGCAAGGACGTGACCAAGACTGAAGACACAAGCAGGCATATATACACAGGGACTAACGAGCGGGGCGGGAGCAACACAGGTGAGGGGGATCAGGACTAATGAGACACAGGCAGGCAGAGAGACAGCAGGGGAAACAGACAGACACCAATAAGGCCATAGGGAAACTAATAACCAGGAAGAAACAGAATATTATAAATAACTGATCCAGAACACTAATATACCAATAAACTACTACTAACAGGGAAAACAGACTGAACTAAGATTAAAGAGAACACAGAGCAAACATGGACAAAATAATACAGAAGTACACAGACCAGAAGTAGACACTAAGACACTAATTAAAATGCAGGACATAACTAGAATACGAAACAAGACAGATACTAAGAAAACTTAAACATGCGAATGAACTAAGGACTAAACTTAGCTACAAAACCCTAAACATGACAAGATCAAATAAAGCTATACAGATACCAAGTAAACTAGGACATGTGAATGAATGCAATAATAAACAAGGCTACACAGAGAAACACAGAACCAAGAACAGACTAAAACAGGAAAGACGTGAACACAAAACCACACTCCTAACAGCTGTTGTGTTGATGATTTCCACCTATAAACGTTTTTGGGCGATAAGAATGAATGTCCTTCTAAATCTGTGTGGTCAGCTTTAACACTGGGACACTGCAGGTCTCTTGTTGAGTTTCTGCCACAACATGTGTCAGCTGTTATCAGGGCCAGAGGTGGTCTACTGCAGTACTGAACAGGGTCTCTAGTTTCCTGCTCTGCTCTATTTCAGCAGCATCACATGGTGGATTGTCCACCTGTGTGTCTGCATGTTCAGACATGTGTGATAGATGTTCAGCAGAGAAATCCGTGGAGAAAGTAGCCCATTAGCTGAGCTAACCTTGACACTATCGGTGAGGTTGGGAAGCCGGAGCAAGCCAGCACGCCCTGCAGGGAGAGCGAGGGCTGAACATCCTTCCTGCACAAGCTGCGGAAATTCAATTACAGCCTAATGAAGAGTGAGCTGACCTCCCCTCACCATCGCCTCTCTCCTCACGCCTCCCTCCCTTCTCCCTCCCACCCAGCTGAAGCTCACCACAAAGTGACGTAGGGCAGGTTAGCAGGTATAAGTCATCCAGCACTTATGCAAACTCAGACTGCGTAGACTGAGTAAGAAAATCTGGTTACGGTATTTGTTTGCCAAGAACTGACATGATCACTTTTAGGCTCCATCACTGACATCTTTCAAGGGCTCAGACACTTTCCATCTCAAGCTCAAGGAGAAAAAACAATGACCTCTTCATTACAAATTTCTGCTGAATCTTTGCTCTAATTAGCCATTATATTCATTTCATTATTAAGCTGCCTTTAAAATGTCTGTCTATTCCATGTAACCTTCAGATGTGCCACAGATCTGTCGATGTCGACCTTATTCGCCAATATAGTTTGAAAAAAGTCCGAAATTACTTAATTACCCTTTCAAGCATCCAACCCCTCCACCACCTGGGTGGATTCCCACTTTTCATGCCAAAACACGATAACGGCAGTTATAAACATGTCATGTCGTCTCAAATTACTAGCTACAAACTGGCAACCAAGTATATAGAACTAATTACATGTTGGGGAAAAATGAACCCTTTGACTAAACAGAAACATTTGAGAATAGAATCATTATCTCGTCTCTAATATTTCTCTCACATTAATATTCAGTGTTCCCAAATTAAATATTCCCATTTATATATATTTTTTCAGACAGTTGCCTAATTGATCCCATCAGGGACTGGACAGTGACTGAATAATTGGACAATCAATCAGGCATCAGTGACAGGTTTCCATTGCAGGAGGTGACGCTGCAGTGTGGCTCAGTGGTCCTGCTGAGAAGGATTGTCTCTGTCACAGACCACAGTTAACCATGATGGATACATCTGGGCTCATACTGGCCCGGGTTTAATGAAACTCTGCTATGAAGACGTCTAAGCCCAATAATATGCCAGAGATGAGATATGAAGGGAAAATATGAAGCTGTCCTTTAACCAAGTGGTTTCTTGGTATTCTAGGAATCACAGCAAAAACATTAATGATATAAATTGCTAATATAGCCATATTTTGCCCGCACGAGTAAAAGGCAATTAGTCGTCGCATAAAAAGCAGCATCATCATCCTCACTGCATAATTTAAAATTAATCAAAAACATACCAAATGTGGTGTTTACAGAGGCTGTGTTAAAATGTACAGCTTCCGGTCAGCGATCTGACGCAAACGCGGAAGTCCCTTAAACCTGCATTCTATTGGACAACCAGCAGGGGGCGACTCTTCTGGCTGCAAAAAGAAGTCCAGCTCCATTAGAAACAATGGCAAAATGACCCTACTTCTCAGCTGATTTATTACTGAGTTTATGGTCTCAGTCGCTAGTTTCAAGTCTTCTTCAATACAAAATGATGTTCATTCAGTAAATTATGGTCCCATTTATTTTAAAATAGAGTATGTTTCAGGGCGGGATTATCTATGATGATTGACAAGTGGCGACCTGTCAATCAGGCTAGAGTGACTCGTACCCACAGCACTGTGTAAATTTAACCAGCACGATTGAAAAAAATTATTAGGAGTCAGTCTGGTGAGTACATTTAGTTTTAAGACTGTTGTTCGCTAGACAAAATTATCAGCCCTGTTAAAATGACAGTTAACGTAAATTATAGATGCACCTAGCTAAGCAAGCTAGCTAGCTCCACACACGGCTGTTAGCTCTACCGTCTCGTCCAAATATGGTCGGGGTCCGGTGCCGCTGGTTGCAAAAACTCAACATGGCCACACCCTATTGGCCAAACTCGAGGCTTCAAAACCGCAGTCCACAAACAAACGGGTGATGTCACGATGACTACCCCCACTTTTTATATACAGTCTATGATTTATCAGAGACTTGTGGCTAAAAACAGCCACCTGCTGGGTCTGGAAACAAGAGCAGTGAGAGACTAGCCATCAGGAGCACAGGGGGAAAATCACTCTGTAGGCCGGCTTGCTGCCCTAGAATTTGGCCTACGTACCCTCAAATTGACCACATCGAAAGCAAAGTGCCTCTAAAATGATGAAATTCCATTCCTGGTCGGAGGTAATGGAAAAAAGAAAAGAAACATTTGCTATTTGATCGACAGACTGAAACCGAAACCTGACATTTATTGTTGCCAACAACCACTGAGTAAACTGTTCCCAGTCAGTAGCAGCAGAGATTACAGGGAAAGCAGAAGTTAGGACGCTAACATGACCAACAATCCCGGAAGGCTTGGAAGCCAGAGTCAGATTTAGGAGCTTTGTTGATCTGATGCCTGAAAGAGAAGGATTTCACCCCTGCATGTACCACAATGCGAGTGGGACAAATCAGAAGAGAAGAAAACACAGAAAAAAGAACTGACAAGAGAAAAAGAGAGAGAGAGTGACACCGGTTATGTAATCGCACATGTGTTTGCGATTAGATTAATCGTGCAGCCCTAGATTCAGGCAAGCTATGTTGTTTAGCAGGCAGCAAGTACTTTAAGGGAGAAAAAGTTGGATCGGTGAAGCTTTCCAACCAAAGAGCAATTATAAGTAAGTTCTGCAGGTGTAAAATGTCATGCTCACAATTCTTTAAGAACCAAATTTAAGGAATCCTAGTCAAAACTATTAGTTTAACCAATGTATTGTTATTAGATATTTAAGAATCCGGAATCAGGGAATATTTGACATGTATCTTGTTAAATGACTGCAACACAAGTGAAGTCAAGTGAATTCAAATGTAAGTTGCTTTGGATAAAAGCGCCTGCCAAATGAGTAAATGTAAATTTAAGTCAAGAAAAGGGAAAAACAAACAATAAAAGACGTTAGAGCTGGGGTAAGCAATATGTTTCAGACGGTTTTTTTTGCTATATTTGTTGAAATTCTCAGCAATCAACAAACGAAAAAACTGCCAATCAACTGGCTGGTCTACCTACCTACCTGTGTACCTGCGCTTCCTCTGCACATTTGGGGGAGTGGGTTTGGAGGAAGTCCTAAAGGGAATAGGTGTAAAATGTTTAGATACTTAAAGAATCTTGCGGTCTCTTGCTAGTTTCTCCATCGTTGCCTACCCCAGCTTTAAGGACAGACGACAAAAATGAAGCAAGATGGAAAGGTTTTCATGTAAGAGACGTCATAACACAAAGAGAAATGGGAAACAGTGAAAACAGACAGAAGGTAAAGAAGAGATAACTGGGAAGAGATGTAAAATGTAAAGAAATGCAAAGAAAAACAAAAACCCCATCAAGAATACAAATGCTGCACAGAAACTGTAGAAAACCCCCTCACCATACCACACTGGTCGAGAACCACAAACAAGAAAGACATCAACAGATGAAACAGGGTAGATGTCAAGAAATAGACAGAAGCGCTAAAGATAAGAGATGTCAAGAAAAAACAAAAAGAGACAATAAAGAGTTTAGACACATGCAGAAAAATAAAGAGACGAGAAGAAAAGCAAGAGGAGAGGAGAAAAGAAAAGACACGTTAAGGAAGATGATGAAGAGGAGAGGAGATAAAAAAAAAGCAGGTTTGGGTGTTTGCATGTTATGTGTGAGTCAGTGTTCTGCCTGAATGAACTGCTCCAACAACACAAAGGTGAGCGTGGGCGAGAGAGAGAGTGAGGAAGGTAGAGTGAGAAAGGAAATGAACATAGAGAGCGAGGAGGTATGAGATCATTTTGCATTTATAAGGTGATATCTATTGAAAAACAGATGGATATGGATGAAAATATTGCTAGGTGCAATTTCACTTATTTTGCACCCTCGTGGGTGGAACAGGAAAATATTATCATCACTTTGAAATCACAGGTGAGATTTTCACAGAACTTTATTCTGCAACAGAACAGCTTGTGCAGGAAAGTGTGAGAAACGGCTTCCTTCAAACTGATTGCATAATTTGGAAATTACAAATTGTGCTATTCACAATGACAACTTAATTTTCTGCCTGGCTACGTGTGGCTGTGATAAAGACATCTGCCTGCTAAACCCAACAGAACGTCTTATTCTCCTAGTCAGTGCGTTTACCATAAAACTAGCCCGGGCTTTATTTGCTGAAATCTCTGAATTGACCCTGCCTATATTTGGGAGAGGCGTCCATATGGGACAGGCCTTTAATTCCTCTTGCACAAAACTGAAATAGGCTACTATGAAACAGTTTATTTATTTCAAACTGAATATTACTTGTATAAAAATTATCAAATAATATCAAATACATGTCATTCATTTGATCCAGCTCCGACAGACGGCTTATGCGCTTTTATTTTGAAGGCAGCAACGTAACGAAAACAACAACACGGTGCAGGATGCAGACAGAGAGCGATGGACTTCACGTGATAGTATTCATAACTTGGATTCATTTTTATGAAAAGCTGTTGTGATTCTTTTGATCAGTGGACTTCTACAGACTAAAGGAATTTAACAGTCAAGGAACGGACACATTCGGCATCAACGAGCGCTTCAAATGTTTGTTTTCATCTCTTGCACCCTGCAGGTTACACCGGTAAATCTATAAGAATCAGACTTTGGGGCTCATTGTTTCCATTAAATGAACTGAAAGATTGAATTGCGGAGAATCTAACTGATCTAACGATGTGTAGCATGTTTAAACATTAATATTTATGCCCGATCTAAGTAGCAGAAAAAGCAGAGCAGCTAAAGCGGGCAACCCCGCAGGGTTTAAGAGGTTTTATACGTCCAAAAAACGTCTATAAAAACCAGACCAGGCGTTTAATGGAGACCTGCATTTCTTTGTCAAAAAGTGTTCGGGGTAGGCGGCTATTTAGGACTCGGCTATTAAGTGAAGTTTTACGGTATGTGCACTTAAGGTACCTGGTTACAGTTGGCTAAATGGATTTCTTATCATGTAAATGAGGAACATGGGTTGACTTGTAGGATTTGAGGATAGAAAAACATGATTTCTTCTTCCATGAGCATGACAAAGACGTCAGACAGGGAAATACTGCTGTGGCCGCACAGAGAGCTGATTCTTTGTAGAATCAGATACATTCAAAACGTAAGGGGACAACTGTGTACGTTACTAGAGCCTCTCCTCTGACTGCAGATTTTACAGTAACCTGGTTTCTTGTCTGCATACTCAACCACTACCAAATATGCTGTTGAGTCAGCTGCCAGACACCTTGAAAATACCTTGAATACTCCCTCCTGCTCATGACTCAACCGCCGTGATCACAGCATTGCAGATAAGACAACAAAAGGTATCTGAAGCAAGTGTTAAATCTCAAAGTAAAAATAAATCTGAAGTATTTAAAGATTTCTCAGCAGGAATGTGAAATACAAATTCATTTCTGTATTATGGGCTGTAACGTCTGAGACCAGCATGAAGCAAATGAGCTCAAGCACCTTTTGTTTAAAAAGTGAGTAGAGATGCAGGGTGCGTTTGGAGAGAGCAAACAGATGGCATGAAAGTAGTGCTGTGCAGTTAGTCATGTGCAAACAAGTAGGCAGATAAAGATAAGAAGAAGAGAAAGACTGATTAGTTCATGTAAGGCAAGCGCTGAAAAGCATGTAAGCATGCATGATTTCCTACAAGTGTAGTATTACTGCATGTCCACTCTGGAGGTAATTCCTTTAACCAAACTGTGCAGTCACATTATATATATATAATTTTATCAGAGTCGGATTTTTATTATATCAGGCAGATAAGGAAATATATTCAGGGAGGGAAACATCTTATTTTGATTTAAAGATTTTTACATTTTAAGCAAGTTACATTTATAGATGTTTTGTGTTCTGTCGATAGTAAATAAAAAGTTTTATTCTAAAAAAGGGATGCATAAAACAAGTGTCATAAATAATGGAGACCTAACATTGGATTTTATCTTTTTCAGCCTTACTGGCCAGAAAATAAGACATTGAGAAGGTGCGATAAAGTGAAAGCAGATTTCTGTACAGTGACTATTGTTGTGTACACATGAGAACTAGCAGTTGTAGCCAGTGTTGAAGTCTCCATACAGTAAGTACTCACAGAGGCACATTCCTACATCCATTTTTACATTCAAACTAGCTCTGAAAATATGCAACAACTACGAAAGCCATTAACTGCAAATAGCCATAACTTACATTTCTGCTATCCATTTTCTTTGCAGTACAGTATGAACATCATCTTACAGAGAAACCTCTTTTGAACGTCAAAGCTTAACAGACCAAGCAGCAGCGTGCTGTAGTCTGCAGAGGAAGAAGAGAGAGAGAGAGCTTCACAGTGGGGAATAAACAAATATAGACTCCCAATGAAAGTCATCTGACCCCCGCCTTCAATCTGATGAACCTCAACGCACAATGATCCCCAACTGACACTTTCAGAGCTCTTCACAGCTCAGACTGTGCTGCTCTGTTCTTTGAGTTTCTTAGACACACTGTTTACCCAAAAACACCGGGCACCTTCAGCATGGGTTCACACTTTGAGCACACTTATGATGATATCACAAGAAGGTAATAGCGTTCATCCACGGGAGACTTTGCTGAACCTAAAGAGGAAAGTTTTCTGCTGAAAATAAAACACAAATTCAGCTACAGCAGAGCATACCAAGCAAACAGGCAAATATCACTCCTCAGGTATCCTGTGAGTCAAATTACGATTTTAAAAAGGAGAGGCTGTTCCTGAAACACTGCTCTGCATTGAGGCTATAATTACACGACATAGAAGCCGGGTACTAATTAGCACCCCAAAAAAATATAACTGCACTCAGAAAAAAGCATCTCATCAATTGTTTATCTTCCTCATGTCGGCTGTGAGGAACCAAAACAAAACAGCTTCAATTAATGTAGCCCCTCATCTGGTACCTCATCTGTGTTCCTGCGGGCAGAGAGACCATTCATCCGCATTAAGAAAAGTGACTGAGTCTTGCAATTATACTTAAAGTGTAAATAAACAATTTAAATTTAACACTGTCCAAAGAGTAGGTGCGTTTGCTGGTAAATCACTCTGCATTGATCGATAAATGAGTATAAGTGACTCTTACAGTATCAGCTTTCCACCGCTGCTTTATGCTGTATGAAAAGCTTCTCCTAAAGTTCATCTGATGGCAGCAGGACACATATGCCTCTGATTTGAGAGGTGCCAGGCAACAGCGTTGTGCAGGATTCCTCAATCACATGAAAACAACACCAGGCTGCTACAAAATAACCACACACCTCTACACACATATAAGAGATGGCTGTAACTCAGTATTCTGCCTGTTTACGAGGGAGACGCCGGACTACCGGGGCTCATTAATCCCGTGCGTCACAGATGTGATCATATAAATTGCTTCACTAAACTCTTTTTCATTATCGTGATTGCACTAATTCCTTGTTAAGAAAACAAAGCAGCAGATTTGTGGTCGTGTGTGTTCACCCCATACCGCTCAGCAGCATCCAGAAAACAACACGGTTTCATGGAGAGGTTGATTCATCATTGTTCAGCTGTTGTCATCATCATGACTGTGATTGGCACGGCCGTTTCAGAGCGAGGACGACAGTGATGTGACTGGCTGAGAGCATATTTATTAATCACCACACTGTCCGATCAATATTTCACCTTACCCATCCCTTTCGCACTTTGCACTGCTGCAGTGCATGAGCTAATGTTGTACTGCTTGTTTGTGTCTCTTAAGAGTCTTGTTAAATGTCCTTTGTTGCTGTGGGTGGGTGTGGGTGTGGTGTTCGTATTTGTAACTGTGCTCTGTCAATATGCTGCTATTTTGGCGAGGTCTCGCTTGAAAAAGAGGTTTTATAGCTCAATGAGATCATCTGGTTAAATAAAAAAATAAAATAAAAGACACATGAACCAAAATAGCAGGCAATGGGCCCCATGTGTCCCTCTGAAGCTAAAAGAAAAAATTTTTTTCACATACTTCAGCAGAGATTCCCCCAAAAATCTTCATATGCTTTAATTTTTTCTTTTCTCTCCGGAAATTCTGCTTCACACAGTGGCAGTGAACCAGGTGTAATGATGAACATCTTGTGCTCGCCTCCGCGCAGACCCTGCTGATAATACTGCACTTGTCCCCAGATTTATTATGTAAGGGTTCAAAACTGTACATTAACTCCAGAGTTCAAACTGATTAAGCCACCTGTGAGAAAATCAATCCACACCAGAGAGTGGATTTTTCTCTCACTAAACTCGCTAACACTAGCAAGGTCACACAACGCCCTCATCATCACTATCTGTTGTGAGGTCACTGCAGTGTACAGCTACAAACACAATAATATTTATAATAGGATTTTCATGTAGCCCGTGAGTTACTGCATTCACTATGAAAGAAAACGGGACGTAAAACTCAAAAAAAAGATTCCAAAAGGAAAAAATAGATTATTATTATTATGTATTTCTAAAAAAACATCAGGTTCTGGCAGCCGTTGAGGGTGCGGTGCAGAAAAAAAAACTTAATAAGGTAGTAAGAAAGGTAAAAGGAGAGTCAACTATTACCAGATCTTTACTACTAGGTGATAAAGGATAAGGTTAAAGTTGGTGCAAAGGGTTACAGTTGTACTCTATCCATTTGAGGACATATCTCGTCCTGGTTCGATTCCCCTACTGTTGGGAATGTATATGCTGACATACCATGTCTGCAGGAGTGGGGAGTAACTCGTTACAAGTAACGCAAATGAGAAAAAAGTAGTTATTCTTTAGGAATGGTAAGTTTTCATGGATTTTCTTTTTTCTTTTAAAGACCATTTTATACATATTTCACATCACAAGTTACCAGCAGCCAATGTCCTGTAATAGATTTTTTTATTATCCTGATACACCAGTAGAAGCAAAGTTCAGGTACATGTACACACACACTAACTTGGTACGCTGATGTTTGTTTTGAATGTTGATTAATGTACACTGTTCCTGTCACACACACACTCACAAGCTCAGCAGTGCTGCTCTCAGATTGTATAAATGGCCGACTGGGCGACACTGAGATACTTTGCTGAAACACTGACTCACTACTGTTTGTATGTGTTTGTGTATATGTGTGTGTGTGTGTAGGTGTGTGTGCGCGTAGGTGTGTGGCTTTTTATGTGTGTCTTTTTCCTCCCTCTGATTATGATGTACAAAAACAAGAGCATTTGAGATCATTTGGGTCTAGAAGCTAGCTTATGCTTTTGTTTCTGAACAGCTCATTATTTGTGCAACAGTCGCTAACACTTGCAAACAAATGACTCAGTGGTTTGTGTGAGAGAGAGAGTGTGTGTGTGGGCATGACAGAAGGAGAGAGACAAAGGAAGAAAATGCCACAGTCCACTGAAAGTCTCAGTTATTACTAGCAAGCCGCTAATGTGTGTGTGTACAATGGCGCGGGTGTGTTGTGACCAGTAACGAGTTTGTGTGCTCTGTACCTTTGTCGCTGAAGTCGTCGACCAGGATGACCTCTGCTATGAGCTGTGGAGGAGAGCGGTTGAGCACGCTGTGAACAGTCCTCAGCAGCGACGACCAGCCCTCGTTATGGAAGGGGATGATGATGCTGGTGTTGGGCAGCTTCTCTGCATACAGCTTCTGTTTACAGCTACACAAACACATGAAACCAAAAATAAAATATGAGAAAGAGAGAGAGAGAGAGAGACAGAAGTGGACCAGAGTGTGTCATCCCTGCTAAATAATAACTATATTTTTTGCTACCGTAGCTGAGTGGCTCCAGGGAGGATTGGTCCAACATTCTGGTCCAGAGTGAAATATTAATAATAATTTGTTTTTTGTTGAAATTTGGTACACACCTTGCCACTTCCCCACAGCACCACCAGCAGATCATAATTTCTATTTATTTAACACTACATGCCAAAGTAGCTCTAACATGACTCAATTACCATCAAGCCTCATCTGTACTTCATAAACATCGCCACCATAACGTGATACGTATGTGCACAGTAGTGTTTGTAGTCAAGACCGCCCAAACCGAGACCAAGTCAAGACCAGAGTTTATCGAGACTGAGACAAGAATCAGACTTTTAGGAGCTGAGATCAAAACAAGACCAAGACAGAGGGAGGGCGAGACCAAGACCAGTGTGTCACATTACAGGACACACAGTAAAATGTGGAACGAGATCATAGGTACTTCTCAAAATGATCTGAAAGATCCACATTCCCATTAAAACGCCCACATACGCTGAAATCTTTATTCAACACTCGTTTTCCATGCTTACCATTGCGAGGAGGGGTGACAACACATTTTTAATCAGGGTTATTGGTTGCATTTGAAGCAATAAATTTTAACAAATAAATCAGACGATGCAAAAGCAAGTTATTGATATTCCCAAAGTTATGGTCTGAACTGGTCTTGAAATAAAATCCTGAGTCCTCGATGTCGGAGACCAAGACCAGTCCCAAGTACTACAACACTAGTGCAGATGGTCAACATTACATGCTTCTAATTTGCATAAAAAAAGGAAAGACAGAGAAAGACATGCCACAGTCCACTGAAAGTTTCAGTTATTAATACACACTTAAGGGATGTACTCACTTTTGTTTCCAGCGGTTTAGACATTAATGGCTGTATGATGTGTTATTTTGAGGGGACACCAAATTTACACTCTTATACCAGCTGTACACTCACTACTTTACACTGTAGCAAAGTGTCATTTCTTCTGTGTTGAAACATGAAAAGATATAATCAAACTAACTTTTGTGAGACACTGTATGTTAGCAGGTTCACTTAACCAATCGACAGCCAAACAGAAACATTAATGAGGTGTGAATGTGCGTACCTCACAATATCATTGTGTTAAAATCCAACAGCATGCGTGTTTATAGCAGGCTATATCAGCATATTGGCAAGGCAAAAGTTTGAATTCCTTTATATTCACCAGTGTATGGAGCTGGGAGGTGGTCCAGTCATAATGAAGTTCACTATACTTTATTTTCTTTAGATATACTGATATGTGGATCCTTTATTAGTCTGGTTATGGCAGTATAGTCTTTGCTATAATAACTGCCATTAAGACTCATGGGTTATGCAGTATTTAATTCCCTTCATAGCACCCAACAGATTTCTATAACTGTTGGTTATAACAAACCCCTTTAGTTTTATGAAATTGCTTGGTGTGTTTCGCTAACAGTGGAGAAGAACACCTTCAGCAACCGGTGATGCTGCCCTACTCAGTGTACTGTAAACTCTCAACCAGCCCAACCTGAAAAATGTGTTGCTCTTTTAATCAGACGTAATGAAGCATACCACCTGCTTGACTGCCCTTCCATCCTTTTCTCTCGCTCTCGCTCTCTGAGAAGTCAGGGAGGAATCTGTAGAGACAGTAATTATCTCTGAGTCTCTCAGTCCTGTCTGGCTGCCTGAAACTCCCTCTCTGTCTGTCTCTCCATCATGTCATTCAGTCAGTGAGTGAGAGTGAAATGAATTAATGAATGCTTCTGGGCCCACTGAGGACCGATGTGGCACCTGGTTGACAGAAACCTGTCACTCAGCTGTCACTTTGACCAATCAGATAACCCCCCCCCCCGCCAACACACACAAACACCTCACCATCAAGTGCACCACCCATACCACTGTCTGTCAAGTGTGAAGCATGTGGATCCTGGTATGGCGGCTTTCTGATGGTTGGTGGCTCTTTGTGGGCCCTGAAAAGTAATTTCAGTGGTTTTGGTAAGAGGATTTCAGTGTAGTCCTTCTCCTGTCAAGTCAGACTGTATTTTGTTGCAGGATTGGGCTTCTGCACGAGTGCTTAAAACTAGGCTGCAAATGTTGCTTCCATTGAACCAGACAGTCTGCTTTTCAATGGCTATTATTAAAGAGAATATCAGTGGTTGCATTAGACACATCTGGCAGTTACACCACAAAATCACAAAGTAAAGATTGTAATTGTATCTATTAACTGCTTATATTTGCGGCAATGTCAGCTGCACCTCTTTATGGATTAAAATATGGGTAGTTTTCCTAATTACAATATTTAATTATTGTAATAGTCTTCACTGACTTGGCATTTTCTGTTGGAACAGTGACACACACGTTGTTGTTGCAATTAGAAACAAAACACAACTAAATAGTGGAATAAGTGATCTAAAATCAAACGTAAATTGATAGATTTTTCCTCCAGTTCTACACACAGTAGCTTTACCTCTTAAATTACCCTCTCATTAGCAGCTCAGGCCAATTGTAAGCTTTATGCCTAGATATGCCTCACTTCTGTGCTCTTCTGGATTCTCTGCTAACATGTGCTGTGCTGAGAGAAAAGTGATAATAAATCCACAAATAAGTCAAGACTCTTTCAGAGAAAATACTGCTGTCATGGATGCATGGAAATTTAAAGTCTTACATTTTATTCCACATTAGCTCCACAGCTTTCAGAGTGCACTCTACATGACTACATGACTACACGTGTTGCTAATACTACGTGGTGGCTAATGCTTCACACGGTGGTCACATGACGTAGGAGATATATCGATATGAAGGGGAAAATGGGAGAGAACATGTAGTGCTGTCTGGAAGAGACCTTAAGAGAGAAACATTTAAAACTGCTTTCCACATGAAAGTGACAGTGGGGTCAAAAGGACTCCTAAACGGGGGAGGGAAAGGGCCAATCTGTGACGAATCAGGTCAGGAGGTTTGAAGCTGTTTAGCAGACAATATTTATAGTCTTGCTCTTGTGTTTATTTTCAGTATTTTGTTCTTTAATGAGTCAGAGGAGAGCTGGTCAGCAGTCTGTACTGTAGCCACAGGTCCATATGGCTCATCATGTCTCTACAGCGTCTGTTTTTTTAACACTTTATTCTGCTAAAAAAGAAGGTGCAATGTTGAGCTTAATGTGTACCTCCTCCGTGCGTCAAGTCCATGATTAAAAGGGCAGTAGTGACTGCTTGTTTGGTAGACTGATCTATACAGTAGACACTTTATACAATCTCAGGCTCAGCTTGTCAGGCTCAACCTGACAACCAATGTAAAGACATGGTACAATTTAGCAGATGTCTAAGCTGCATTTTGTCCGCATCTTAACTCACTAATGTTTAGCACACTTAAGTATTGACTTGCTAAAATTTAGCATGGTTCCATGCTGCCATTATTCCATCCATCAATGGATTTTTCCACCACTAATCTGGGTTGCACTGGCAGCAGGTTAAGCTGGTTAGCCCAGTCATATCTTCCTGCTCTTTACTGAGAGACTAAAGTGTTTCCATGCCAGATGGTATTTATAATCCCTACAGTGTGTTCTGGGTCTGCCCTGGGGTCTCTTCTGGTTGGATGTTTCCCCCACAGGGAGACATCCGGAGGGCATTCTGATCAAATGCTTGAACCACCTTAACTGACTCCTCTCAACAAAAGCGAGCAGTACCTGAGGCCGAGCCAAACTACACTGCGAAGAAACAAACGCCCCCCCTTTTCTAATTCTCTCCATTTATACCCAAAGCTCATGACCATAGTTGAGGGTTAAAACTTAAATCCACTTATAGATACAGGGTGTCATTAGCAGGACTTTTGACAATGTCTTGTTTAAGATACTTCACTTTTGTCCCACTGTGAGCAAGGCACTAAAACTAGACTTTCTGTTTCCATTATTCTCAGAACTGTCCCTGTTCCCTTTGGAAAAAAACCCCAGCCCCACTGCAGTCAGAATAAAAGCTGCTCCAGTGATGCACGGCACACATCTATCATCAGTTCTTCACACCTTGCGCACAGAGGGAAACATCAATGACACTGATAATTGCTGTCAAGAACACAGTTTATAAGTACATAGGTGTTGGGTGGTGTGTAATCAGCTTCTGTCAGGGTAAAGCTACATCTCTCCTGTGAACAGACTGGGCAGGTTGGTAATTGGAACAATTGTTCCAAACAGTGGTTGTTGTAATGAGCTGGGACAGATCCAGCATGGAGAATAAAGGTGTAAACAATGCTATAAGTAGGGTTTGGTGTTAGGACAGATTTGTCCTACTGGCCCCCGTCGGTTCAAACTGGCAGAGGAGGCAAATTGAACTACTGATGGCACACATGGTTTATGTTTTACAGGTTAATTCATTATTTGTTTCACATTTGTCACAGTTGATGGTTTTAGTGCCTGGAGTGCAGAAATATAAAAGTCAGAATTGTTTTTAAGTCTTTTAAGAAAAGATCAAGTCAAGTTCTGCCAGACCCAGCGTTCCAGGTACTAAAACACTGACCACAGCACGTCAAACTTTTGTTTTTAAATCTATGGTAATAGTATTTTTTGAAGGCTGAGACAAAGGTGTTTCAATGCACAGGCTTACCAAGTTTACTTTCCTGCCCGTCTTTGTTATTTATTTTTTATTGTTCTG
The DNA here is from genome assembly GCF_014851395.1 of Micropterus salmoides. Taxonomy (NCBI): domain Eukaryota; kingdom Metazoa; phylum Chordata; class Actinopteri; order Centrarchiformes; family Centrarchidae; genus Micropterus; species Micropterus salmoides. The sequence continues at coordinate 8,190,410 of NW_024044681.1, forward strand.
CGATGTCGGCAGGTCGAAATTTAAACCTTAAATGTTTTTTTGCTCACAGCAGTCAGGTCCACATCATGTCCGAGTTTAGAGTAAAGGCACTAGGCTAGATTTGGCAATTTGAAATCGAGCACAAACAGTTCTTTAGCCTTAGATTCAGCCAGGTCAAGCTGTAACATAAAACACATGCATTCAAGCAGTCAATCCCACATTTCTCTCATGAATGTCCCTCTTTTAAAACTCTTTACAGCTATTTAAATTTCTGTCTCTTTCCCTTGAAATGATATTTCCCCAGTCAGCTCTGCGCTCAAGCTGGCCTCCTGTCCAACAGTCAACTTTATTTTTGAGGAACAACAACCATCTGCCACGAAAGGCTGTGAGTCTGCAGGTTTTCAATCCAACCTAAGTGTGCACCAGGTGATTCATTTTTCCTCTCCGGTTGATGGAGTGCCAATCTGTGAAATAACCTGCTGCAGTCTTTGGCTGGAATGAAAACCTAAAAGACTCCCCGGACATCTGTGGCTCTTTCCTGCCCCTATTCAGATGAAACTGCTCATATAAACACAGAAGATTTATTTTTTGTAGAAAAAAAGGCAGTTTTGCCCGAGGTTCCCGGGCAATTTACTGGAACTTTTACAGGGAAGTGTTTTTCATCTGGTTGCACAGTCCATAAAAATGACTTATGTGGCAGATTGAGATGGGATGAAAATCATCAACATGGTCCAGTTGGAACTGCACTGAAAAACAACAGTGATCTCTGTTGTTATTTATTGAGTCATAAAATCTAATTATCTAAAATCTTATTACAAATCAACTATAGTGATGCAGTCATTGTTTAAAATGAGGCAAAACTATTTATTAGGACAGATGTTTTGTAGATTAATTAGGCAGTTTATTAAAATACATTCTTTATCACCATTTGTCATAGTTGCATCATGGAATCTGCATAATACTGAAACTTTGAATACAATTATATTGTGAGTATAAAGCCTTAATTACTACTAACTTTTGAAGTTCTTGCAAATGCATCTGAAGACGACCTTTCTAGTTTACCTTCACATTGAAGGGACATTATGGAGTTTTCAGCGGCCACTAGTGGTGCGGTTTTAAGATTGCAACCAGGTGTGTGCTCGTACGCATGCTCACTTGAACTCATGAGCGAGCATAAACCGAAACACAACCGCTTTCAAACAGAGATCCTGCAATAAACGCAGAAACACTGGCATGCTGACAGAGGCTTTTCTCCAGACATGTTCAGGCTCTCTTACTTTAGCGTTAGCAGCTCAGAGGCAGATTCAGCACCGGCGCCGTACCTTTCATTCAGCGCAGAGCCGCATATCGGCACAATACTCACGAAAAAAGGCAGTGCGACAGCGGCTATAGACAGACAGGGAGACAGCTTCACACACCATTCAAAACTGAGGAAAACTTCCACTGCAAAATTAGTAATACTTTTATTACTTGCATTGTCTCGCATTAGGAGGAACCCCGGGCCAACTGCACCAGCATATGGTCTCACAAGGGGTCTGAGGATCTCATCTCGGTACCTAATGGCAGTCAGGCTACCTCTGGCGAGCACATGGAGGGCTGTGCGGCCCCCCAAAGAAATGCCACCCCACACTATTACTGACCCACCGCCAAACCGGTCACGCTGGAGGATGTTGCAGGCAGCAGAACGTTCTCCACGGCGTCTCCAGACTCTGTCACGTCTGTCACATGTGCTCAGTGTGAACCTGCTTTCATCTGTGAAGAGCACAGGGCGCCAGTGGCGAATTTGCCAATCTTGGTGTTCTCTGGCAAATGCCAAACGTCCTGCACGGTGTTGGGCTGTAAGCACAACCCCCACCTGTGGAGGTCGGGCCCTCATACCACCCTCATGGAGTCTGTTTCTGACCGTTTAACCGCTCTGGACACTACGCTGACAGACACAGCAAACCTTCTTGTCACAGCTCGCATTGATGTGCCATCCTGGATGAGCTGCACTACCTGAGCCACTTGTGTGGGTTGTAGACTCCGTCTCATGCTACCACTAGAGTGAAAGCACCGCCAGCATTCAAAAGTGACCAAAAAATCAGCCAGGAAGCATAGGAACTGAGAAGCGGTCTGTGGTCACCACCTGCAGAACCACTCCTTTATTGGGGGTGTCTTGCTAATTGACTATAATTTCCACCTGTTACCATAGTTACATTGTGTTGTTTAAGTGTTCCCTTTATTTTTTTGAGCAGTGTAACTTTACTGTAACGTTAGTGGATCAGTCTTCCTCTGTGCTCTTGTCACCGTTTTGTTGCAGCATTGTATATTATGTGGGTCACAGCCTCATCTCAGGTACAAGTGTAGGTAACGCCTCTAAGGTTACAGCTATGGCCTATGCCGATGACATTACTGTAGTAATAAAAAACCAGAGGGAGATGGACGCTTTAATAAATATTTTAAGTGTGTATGAGCTCGCATCTGGGGCTAAATTAAATCACTCTAAAACTGAAGGAGTTTGGATAGGAAAGGAGAGCGACAGGGGCGACATTAACATTCAAATTAATCAGGAAATTAAAACCTTGGGCCTGACCATATGCAACATAGATTGTGCTGAAGTAAACTGGGAGAAAAAACTGAGTGAAGTTAAAGAAGAAGTTAAAAAATGGGAAAACAAAAAAACTAATTATAGGACCAGAATCAATGTTGTCGAAACTAAGAGGGTTTAGGTGCCGTGGATCTGGGTATCCGCCTCACGATAGCTTTTGTAAAAAATGTTTCCACAGCCATCTCCAGGAACGCTCTCTGGCTGGGTGATCCCACCAAATGGCATAAGAGACGAGGCAGGGCCAGACAGGGTCCCTACTACAAACTAATTTACGGGGATTTTATTGCACAACACCAGCACTTACAGATAGACTGGGTGGGTTTTAGCAGCAAATCTATTTTCATAAAAATTAACGATTACAAATATGGGGGTTTTATTCATTACACGAATTTGGCGGTTGGCGATGGCACCGAGGTGAGGAAAATTTTAAGGGGAAAGTCACTTTCGGAGAGCCTTTGGGACGCCCGGTGGCTCATGTCAGTCTGACTCCCAGTCAGAGCGGTGGTGTCCTGGTGTTGCATCACAGACACAGCAGCACCTCCTGATGGACTGCTATAGGTCTCAGGAGGTCTGGAACATTTTAGATGGTCTTGGCCTCTCTTTCATACGTAATTATAGATCTGTTACATACGGACTTCTTGAAGAAATCATGCCCACAAAGAAAAAATAACTATTTCAACTGGTCATCAGCATCGTTTGCCAAAAACTTTGGAAAACTAGATGCGCCATGGGTATTGACCAGACTGTCATAGACAGCGACATGGTCGTGAGGCAGATTCTGACCGAACTCCGCAGGAGAACTTTGGACAAGACGCAGTCTCTACCCTGGAGCTCACTGGATTTATGAGGGAAAGAGCCCCCCCGAGCAGCGACACTGAGCACTTTAGCTCCTGGCACTCTCTACTGTTGGGTAAGCACTTTATTAATGTATAGGCTTCTTTTAATTATTCTTAATAATTGTGTGTGACGTGTAGGCTATTCAGGTGTGTATTTTTGGAAATGCTCTGTACTCTGTCATGTTTGAAAATCAATAAAGAACCTGTAGCATTAGCTGGCTGCTCCTGCCCTGCATCAAGAAAAAAATCGTTCCACATTTGTTTTGTGCCGTTACATCCTTTCTTACAGAATAAATCACCAATGACCTTTTAATGTCTGTTGATGAAGGTATGTGCTCAGTCCTTGTAGCCCTGGACCTTAGCGCTGCTTTTGACACCATTGATCACAACATCATGTTAGACAGACTGAGGCACTGGGTGGGGATCTCTGGTACTGCCCTAGAATGGTTTTCATCCTACCTGTCAAATAGGAAGTTTTGCGTGTCTGTAAACAACTATGCCTCTTCATTCTGTCCAGTTAAATATGGTGGGCCTCAGGGGTCGGTCTTAGGACCCATTTTGTTTTCCTTGTATCTGCTTCCCCTTGGACATATTATCCATAAACATGGCATTTCTTTTCATATTTATGCTGATGACACACAAATGTACTTGCCCGTCAGATCCACAGACCCTGGAATGCTGAGTTCACTTAATAACTGCCTTTGAGTAGTTAAAAAATGGATGTCAAATAATTTCCTCCAGCTGAACAAAACAGAAATCCTGGTCATGGGGTCATTTGTTTTGCCATCTGCTGGTTCCCTAGTAAATCACATTAACCTTGGTGTCTGGTTTGATAGTAATTTAAATTTCGAGCAGCACACCACAAAGCTTGTTCAATCATGTTTTTATCAACTTAGAAATATAGCAAAAATTCGATCTATGTTAACTTTTAAGGACAGCGAGACCATTTTACACGCCTTCATTTCATCACGCCTGGATTATTGCAACAGCCTTTTCACCTGTTTAACCCAAAAATCTATTGATCGACTCCAGACTGTCCAGAACTCAGCTGCAAGGCTTTTAATCAGAACAAAGAAATATGACCACATTACTCCTATTTTAGCTTCATTACACTGGCTCCCAGTATGTTTTAGAATTGACTTTAAAATTCTATTGATCACTTTTAAAGCTCTTCATGGCCTCTCGCCTTGTTATATTTCTGACCTTTTAGTCCCATACGCACCAGCACGTACCTTGAGATCCGTTGTTTGTTCCAGAGTCTCGACTGAAAACTAAAGGGGACAGAGCGTTTGCTGTCAGGGCCCCGAGGCTCTGGAACAGCCTGCCCGTTGAGATCAGGTCGGCTGAGTCAGTGAACTCTTTTAAGTCCCTTCTTAAAACATACTTTTATAGGAGAGCCTAGTTATTTGACTTTATTTTATCCCTTTTATTTTATTCTATTTTACTAGTTTTATATTTATCTTAAACATGTATTTTAGTCCTTTCAATGTTTTCATGCTTTTATCTTGTATTGTCTTTACACTTGTTAAAGCACTTTGTAACTTGTTTTTGAAAAGTGCTCTACAAATAAAGATTACTATTATTATTGTTATTATTATTATAATAAATCAACACTTTGACTTAATACCGGTGATACACAGGATAGTAATATGGGTTGCGTTAGATGGTGAAATAATGTGGAAAGCGATACAACTTTGCCGGCTACATCCCGACCAAGAGAGAAAACAGGTGTGTGCTTCATTTCTAAGTGAGGTTAAGTGCCCCTTGACAAAAAGGAAATTAAACTTTGATCTATTAGCGTGATTAAATTGAAAAACTACATATAGCTCCTTTAACAAGCAGTCCCATGTATTAACAACTGAGCTGCAATATATAACTTCAGTTATGACTCTGGAGACACATGCACTTGGAAGAACTCTTACAAAGTACAGTACACGTATTTGAAGTGATAAAAGTTCCTGGTTCCTGATAGATTTTAGTTTAAATCTGCCCACAACTAATAGTTAAACAAACACACACACACAAAAACACACAGTGCTCACTTTGGATGGCGGATGTCAGGGAGGGAGCGGTTCAGAGAGATCCGGTCACTGACGTAAATGTTGAAGCCATTCTCCCTGTAGGCCTGGTCGACCCGGTCAGCGTCTGTCAGGGGGAACGGCTTCCCCTGTTCACCGTTACCTGCATCACACACACACACACACATATATATTTCAAGACATGTGCAACACCTCAAGTGTATCAGTTCCACCACACTGGATCTCCTCTGCAAACACACACATTGTACAGCAGTTATCTAAAGTCTACACACCCTTCAGAACGTTACCTAACTTTAATTGCTTGGAGGCAAAAAGAAGAAAAAACTTTCCCACTTTCATTTGGATAAGATAATGGGCGAAATCAACCTTTAAACAAGAATCCAAACTGAACAAGAATCCCATAATGTGAAGTAAACAGGCTACCAATGCTCTTAACCCACTGTAGCTTTGTCATGGCTCTGTGCATAAGGGGAAGACATGTTTCAAGACTTTTTAAAAACCTTTTAATGCCAAAATGAATGAAAAAGAGGGCCAATTTCACCTCTGGAAAAAAAAAAAAAGGCAACATGTCAGATTAAAGTTAACATGAATTCCTCACCAGAAGAACAGTGCACCAAAAACCTTCAAAAGCAGTATATGTAACAAAAAACAGAATTTAAGACAATTTAAGTTCTTAAATTTAGATAACACATCTGAAATATTAAGATGGAACTTTTGTAGCTAACAGTGACACAGCCAGATGGCCATACTTACTACCACCTGATTAAAGTTACCTGGATTTTTAAATTCTGATGAATTTAACAACCAAAGCAAAAAAAAAAAAAAAAAACTAAAATAGGATAGTATAAGAAGAAAATAATGGATAAAGAACGCAACACAGTGCCCAGTGTCGGATTTAAGCTGAAGTTGGAATGACTAAATATATTTATTTAAATCCCCTGTATCAAAGATTAGAAATTCCGAGCAAGAAAGTTGCTGATGAAACATGATTAAAAATATGAATTTGAATGGCTGAAATGCTTAAGACAATTTCATATATTTTACAGCTGTTCCAGAGAACAAAAAACACTCTCATCATTCACAGGCATACATGTTTTATTAAGCAGAAATGATCTACTTTCCCTTTCGAAAGGTAACAATTTCAGGGATAAACACATTAATTTACCTGAACAGAAAATCAAACTGAGCTGGTGATTACGGCAGCAAATATAAACTGTATTTATTTATTTATTTTATTAAAAACTGTATTTATGACAGCAGATATGCATTTAAAGCACACATTTACACTGCTGCTGCAAAGCTAGAGAGCAACAAGAGAAGGAACAGGGAGCATTTACTCCGATGTATGTCTGAATCCAATCTAGTGTTCAGAATGTGGGGTTTTTACATTCCTGAACATTGTGTACATGATGAACATGTCATGCAGCGCTCATCTATATTTAACAGAATATCTAAGAGGATGGGACAGAGGAGGTTTGGACCTACCAGATCGAGAGGAATCTCTTTTGATTGTTTCATAGTCGTGCCAGTCTTTCCTCCGAACACCGTCGCGTCCCACCTGAGCGTCCTTCCCCACCCGGTTCACACCCTGTAGACACATACAAGCACATAGGAAGATGGTCGTGAATGCTGTCACACACACAGACACACTCCTGCACTGCCCATCACTGTCTAAATGCAGCATAGTTTTTTTTTTTATTCATTTCCATGGAGAAGTTGGGTTTCAGATCATTTGAGTGCACAATGAAAGTGAACTTGCAGAAACTTGTTGGAGATCCAGCAGACAACGCCTCACATTCACCAATTCATTGCATTTATCTTTACATTTTTGTAGTCCAAGCTGATCGTTCCGGCTCTCCTCACATCTTTCGTAAGTATAACACTGGAAGGAGAGATCATTTTGAAAAGAATCTCTGCTGGTATATTCACAGATATTTTTATAATTTGTGGAATTTCTGTATTTGCAGATCTGTTTTATATTTTCAAAATATTTTTGTGCGTTTACAAATCTTCATTTTGTGTTCGTGCAAAGTGTTTTATATTTACAGATTACACGTTTACACACAGATCGCTCATCTGTTCACACAAATATTACTGAAACATAAATACCCCCATACAAAACAATGGGACGGCATGGACATTACAATAAGGATCATGTAAATGTGACCATATCGCAAAACTCAAATGTCAAAGTGTATAAATGCACCAAAAGGAAGGTCTTTCTTTTAAACAGTCGCCGCCTGCTTTGGCATCATCACATGACCTAACTGAATAACATAACTGATAAAATGTGATCGACTGGTTATCGTGATTTATACATTCAAGTCTCTGCAAGATAATTTTCATGTTTTATAATTTAATCTAAAACACATTTTATCTCTTGATGCCCATCCAAATAATATTTTTGACTGATGATTTATCAATCTCAGAAATCTGTCTGTGCAGTTAAAATTGTGGATTGACAGAAATAGGCAGAATTTTGTATTTGTGCAATTATGTATTATATATTAGACATTTGCTTAGCTAGATATTAGCTTGTGAATGCAACACTGTTTTGCTGGTGAATCTGCCAGATGTGTTTGACTTCCCCACCAGCCCAAAACCTCCCACCACGAAACTGAAAGGTTTGGCCACCTCAAACAACAATCGGTTTGCACCTGTAAGAACTGTTATACAACCGTGCCGCACACACAATGCATTTTTTCCCCCAGTACTCTGTCAGTATCACTGTCAGAGAAGAGATTTCTCCAGAGCATCAGACTATCACTATCCAACAGCGTTCTGCTGAGAGTTTATCCATAGAAAGTGTGCTCTTCTATTTCATGCCTGACGACCCTGTGAGGAGAATATCAATGCTATGACGCACAACTCCACGGAGGCCTTAAATACACAACCACACACATACAGACAGATACACTGCAGCTCAGCATACAAAGGCAGAGGCTGTTTCTTCTTCCACTTAGTCATTCTACACACTGAATGACTTTCAGTGACTCTGCATCGTGAATTATAGGATCACAGTACAATGGAGAAATAATTAGGCTGATGGGAGGAGGCAATTAGTGAAACACTTTAAATACAAATGGCATCACTGACTGTATGAAATATCGTGAATTATTAATCAGACTGCTGGCTTAGAGGGATATGACACTGAATAACAAACTAACGTACAGTTCAGACACAGAGATTGGTGTGAGGAGTCTAGGTCTTTGTGCTCTTGTACTTTAATCTTTTTGAGGACTTTTTGAAGTTTTAGACCCTGACAGGGTTCAGACTTGGTTTTAGAGTTAGGTTTAGGTAAAGGTCGGGTCAACATATGCGGTAGGTAGCATCATTTGATCAAGGGTTTATGTTGACTAAAAACAGACAAGAGAGAGGTGAATGGTGACGCTGGCTAAATCTAATTACAGAGGGAGTTACAGCTCTGTGTTAAGAGTGTAAGGGTTAGCTTTGAAGCCAATGCACATAGCACGGGCGTAGATACATCATGTCTCCCTAATGCACACATTATATCGCATTTTCTGCCACAGCAACATATCCACTTGTGTTCGTCCCTTAAGAAAAAATAAATAAATCCGAAACCATCATGATGGCGCCCTCTACTTTTGCAATATTCATCAGAATACTGTTGGGTATAAGTATTTCCGTACACCCAATCAAATCTTGCATAAAGCAGTAACATCAGCATTCTAGAAAAGGCAGAGCAGGTCGTCACACAGAGCCACAGACTCTGAACAACCACCACTTTAGCTTTCCTGCTAAACTCTCCTTGTCTAACTTTAACTAAACATGAACACACATCTTGTCCTGCACCTTAGATTGTTGAACTAGCAACCAAACAAACATTCACTGGAGCGCACTGCTAACGTCAGTATGCAGGATAGCTGCAGCACATTAAAGAGAATGCAAACAGTGCTGCATGTTACTTTGGTGCAGTTAGGTCCTGGTGTGGTTCTTACTCTTCAATATCACTAACACGCTGTCTGCCCATGACATGTGGCTACAGCACAAGTTTGTTTACTTTGTCGCTCCTTCCCTATGACGCTCTGGCAACCTGCCAGCTGTTGTCAATTAAATACAGACAGGGACACGCCTGGCTGAGATGAAAATGAGCATTTCAGAAATCTATCCAAAAACATTTTGCTTCCTTTAAATATAAAAAGACCATTAACTATACATTTAAAAACACATTGACATTATAACTGACAAAAAAAATGGGATTCAGTTGAACTTTAATATATAATAAAATGCATAAAAAAGGGCACATCTCACCACCACGTGTTCATATTTAGCAGTTTGCATAGACAGACTACATTGGCTTATGTTTCGTTTAACAACTAACTGAATTTGATCACAATTAAAATCCACACTGCATAAAGTACAATAACTATAATATATAGTACTATATAATTATGTTATTTTCCATCATCCTTAGTTTAGGGACAAATTCTGTGATTACTTTAAATTCTCATTCTCCTCAAGCTTTTATACACACCTCTGCATCATTCCTCTACGCAGTCTCCGACCGTCTAGGTCAACCTGACACACATTTCAGGCATTTTATGTGATGAATGTATAACCTATTATACCATCCCCCGGCTGGCCTCTGCTCACAGAGATGCTGTATATGAGCCTCATATAAAATTCTTTTCAGCCCTCCCTACTTCTTCTTCCTCTCTTCCTTTCTCCCTCCTCCTCACCTCTCCCTTTCACCCCTTCTACCACTCTTCCTCTCCTCTTTCTGTCGCAGGCAGGCGCTCTCAGTGTGTCACACAAGGACCTGACAAGCAGCAAGAGTCCATCTGTGCAAATTTAGACTAAAAAGAAGCGAGATTGTGCCGCCCCATTTCCTCCTGATTAAAATTTCAGCGCACGTCGCTATGATATTCCTCTGGGGCTTTTCTTGCTGCTCAACAAGACCTTGAAAAACAAGACAAGGAGAGAGGAAAACTTTTCAGCTAATGTGTTCACATGCTTAGATTTGTGGAAGCAGAACGTGGGCGGGTGCTGAAACTAAGGAAAGTAATTGAGACAGACAGTAAAGGAGGATGAATATAAAAAAGACTGAATAATCTTGAGGAACAGATGGGGGATGCGATCACGTGTGTGTAAATCAAAGTGGGGTAAAACAAGTAAAATTACTCTGTAATACTCTCCCTCAATAGCCACTTGACTTGCACAAACTGTGGATGTTCTCTGGCGGAAAGACCAGACTCACCTAACCAGCGAGTGCTGCTGTACAGTTATTCATTTAGGTGAGGGACATTGTCATGCACAGAGTCATTCCCCTAGCATGGCTAAAAATTACAGAACATTCTTGAGTAATAGAGACTGAACAAAATTATAAATACAACACTTTTGTTTTTGTCCCCATTCATCATGAGCTGAACTCAAAGATCTAAGAGTTTCTCTATGTACACAAAAGGCCTGTTTCTCTCAAATATTGTTCACAAATCTGCCAAAATCTGTGTTAGTGAGCGCTTCTCCTTTGCCGCAATAAAAGACCACCATTTGCTCACGCAGTGCAACACATCTCCTTCACAGAGTTGATCAGGTTGTTGATTGTGGCCTCTGTAATGTTGGTCCACTCCTCTTCAATGGTTGTGCGAAGTTGCTGGATATTAGCGGGACCTGGAACACGTTGTCATATGCGCTGACCCAGAGCATCCCAAACATGATGAATGGGTGACATGTCCGGTGAGTATGCTGGCCATGCAAGAACTGGGATGTTTTCAGCTTCCAGGAATTGTGTACAGATCCTTGCAACATGGGGCCGTGCATTACCATGCTGCAGCATGAGGTGACGGTCGTGGATGAATGGCACAACAATGGGCCTCAAGATCTCATCACGGTATATCTGTGCATTCAAAATGCCATCATTAAAGTACACCTGTGTTCATGGTCCATAAAACACGTCTGCCCATACCATAACCACAGCGCCACCATGGGCCACTCGATCCACAACGTTGACATCAGCAAACCGCTCACCCACACGATGCCATACTCGCTGTCTGCCATCTGCCCTGTACAGTGAAAACCGGGATTGAGCTGTGAAGAGAACACCTCTCCCAAGTGCGAGACGCCATCAAATGTGCGCATTTGCCCACTCAAGTTGCTTAAGATGACAAACTGCAGTCAGGTTGACACCCCGGTGAGGTCAACGAGCATGCAGATGAGCTTTCCTGAGACGTTTCCTGACAGTTTGTGCAGAAATTCTTTGGTCTCAGACAATCTTGGAGGTAAAGATGCTGGATGTGGAGGTCCCGGGCCGGTGTGGTTACACGTGGTCTGCGGTTGTGAGGCCGGTTGGATGTACTGCCAAAGGATGTTCGTGGTCATTAACACCTGCTTTCACGGGGTGGTATAATGTGAACATTTTGAGTTTTCTTTTGCTGTGGGGGGCGGGGGTTTTACAATCACGATGCCGGCTCAACGTTGTGATGTCTGTGATGTCATCGTCTATCGGCCCAATCCTAGTGTCAGATCTTTCAGTTCAGCTCATGACGAATGGGGGCAAAAACAAAAGTGTTGCATTTATAATTTTGTTTAGTGTAATATGTCAGAAAAAAAGCATATCCATGATATCTACTTGAGACTATCAGTCTTCACATTTGTCTTGTTGCTCAGTAAAATATTCGTATCAGTTTCCCTCAAGAGACACAGCAGTACTTTTACTGAAGCTGATAATTGAGTAAATCTTACCCAAAGAGAACAAAAGTTGCACTTTCGATCAGAAAACAGATAAGAATGCAGCCAGAAAATGGGAGCGCAAACCTCAATTATCACAGCTCTATCCCCTAATTTTCTTTAAGTGTGGTAATATGAATGCAGTGCAACGCAAGAGGTATTCACAAGACAAACCCGGTTGTACCTCAGCCAGCTCATAAGAATGCAAATTCATAGCCAAATCACACGCGCCAGCCCAGACGAGGCATTGAAACTGAGCTGAAAATAAGGCAGTACCAAACAGTCAACTGTTTCTCTGCTGTACTACACAGCAGAGTATTGCCTTCCTCTCTCCTCTACTCATCACCATCATCAGAAAGCAGAGGCTCCATGCTGCCACAAACTCATTCCACTCTGGGCACTTTTCCGCTCTATTAATATTCAAGACACAGCACACACTGATAAGACATTTATGGAACGACACCACCATCCAACATGCTCTCATTAACTGACAGCCCCCAAAATGTCTCATCAGTGACATGACAAAACAGAAATGTATCTTTAAAGCATAACACATATCCTTCTAAAAGTAAAGCAGCAGCAAGAGAAAGATGTGAGGAGAGCCGAGAGGACAGGGATGTAACTCTTGTCAGCTGGCAGCGTGATCACCTCATTAAATTTAATGTAGCCTTTTAGCGGTCTATTCAAACTGATGACAAAAGGCCACATGTCAGTCAGTGTTTGCACACGGATCCACAAAAGACAGACTGAGAGTGGCAGTTAACAAATGTGTGAGTGTATTTGCATAAGACACAGAAACCGACACATGTGCATTGACTAATCTACCTCAAATGAGCTATAAGCTGTGTCCCAATTCAGGAGCTGTCTCCTTTAAAGGACACATTCTGTTAAGGTGAATCTAGACAGTCTACAGAGCATTTACCATAGTCTCCACTCTTAGAGCCGGTGCATACTCCATCATGATATTGTTTAAATACGGATATAACGGTGCCTGCTGTAAAACATTCATAGTGTTGGACAAGGTTGTTCACATGAAAAGCGACAGAAGTAGTTGTTTATCCGACAAGAACTTCTGATTCTGACTTGCTTCTGCGTAAACTGGCTCCTTTAGGCTGTACTCGCACCAAGTAAGTTGTTTGCAGCGATTACCTCAGGGTCGTGCTTCCGCCGAAACGCACCACCTACATTTAAATGAATGTGAGGACTGGAGTTTTGGCCGCAACCCCTGATTTGGTGTGAATACAGCCATAGCCTTACAGAGACCATAACTGATGATGCATTCAGGCGGTCCTTTTCATCTCATAAAACCGAATTTTCTCCTTAGGTTTAC